>NW_009704180.1:8283-11388 GCF_000703405.1 Apaloderma vittatum
GCTTTGTTGCTCCCAGGGCTTTCGTCTTCTTGCTGCCTTCAGACAAGGGACTGGCCACCACGTGGGCAAGGACCTTCCTCCTGCTCCTTCCTCACTTTGTTGGTGTTCTCCAACCTTCCCCGCTTCGTCGTTGGCCTCCAGCTCTGTCGGCTGAGCTGCTGCGTCGCTGTCGAGTGTGACGGTGTCTCCTTGAGCTGTAGGTACTCATCTCTGGGCGAGTGGTTTGGACTTTTCTCCTTTTTTTCTTTTTCTGGGTTAGGGGATGAAAACGGTTTCAACATTCCTGCCGTAACGCTGTGCCCTGAAGTTGCCAAATACCTGGACTTGCCGCTGGCTGTGCTGGCCCTGGAGCAGCCTCGGGACATGGACGGAGTGGCCAAACGCCTCTTCTGCGACGCCTACATGTACATGTACCAGAGCAAGAAGATGGCACTCTACAAGTGACACCACCTCGGGCTGATGCAGAGGAGCGGCGACACGTCAGAAACGGGAGCTGGGATCCAACGCAGCGAAAGCAGCCAAGTCTGGGTGGACCAAGCACCCGCTTCCGCCTCATCTTACCTCTTCCAGCATCTCATCTCGAGCTCTCCACATCTGGGTTTGTTAAATCCTGCTTCTGGCCTTACTGAGTGAGAGTTTGGATTTCCACCGGAAAATTTCCACGCTCCAATTCATTCTCATTTCCTGCCTTCCCTTTTCCACCCCCCTTCCCCACCCCAGGTGCTCTGCCCTCCCTCCGAGTCCTTCCCCAACGTCCTTTTCTTGCTCCCCCACCTTCCACCCAAAGCTGAGGGCCAGCATCTAAACCAAAACAGGGGAGCAGTGATCCTCAGGTTTGCAAAGAGCGCAAGAAAAGCCGGGCGTCGCCCTTTGTGGGAAGAGAGAAAACCGGGAGGCGCGAGATGTGCCCGTGGGGTTAAGAGATGAGTCAGGACGAGGGTTTTGGGTGAGGTCTCACAACTGTCTGCACTTTCCTTACCCAGCACTAATCCTCTGGCACTTTTACCCACCGTCCCTTCTTTCCAACCACAAGATTGGACATTTTTGGGCTGCAAATCCGCTTTAAAAATAAGTATTTTTTCTTTTTCTAAGAACAAAACTGGAAGAAAGATGGAGCAGACAAGGGCTCGAGCTCATTGCGCTTCTTCTTTTTGGCGAAGTCTTTGCTGGCGCTACATGACCGGGTGTTTTAACCTCCCTTTTAGCTCTTACTCTCCCATCTTTGCATCCGCTTCCGAGACTCTGTGCCCAAAGTGATGTCTTTGCTGAGCGGTTTGGTCTTGGTAAGAGAGTTCTGAGGATGAAAATGGCCAAAAAAAATGAGCACTCTTGGATTTTCTGCCCTGCTTGTTACAAGGTTTTAGAGTTTCTGGGTGGCAACTGGTATTGCTCAAGTTAAGTAACTTCAATTTGTGAATTAGGGGTTCTCTGCCGTTAAGCCCGGCAGGGGGAAGCTGTTCTGGGCTGCCCAGATTCCCCGTTCCAGGCGAACGACGTCCTGGGCTGTGCTGGAACAGGTCAAGGGAAGGGATCCTTCCCCTCTGCTTGGCGCTGGAGAAACTGGATCCAGTTTTGAGCTCCCCACTGCGAGAAGGATGAAAAGAACCCAACAGAGGGCCCTGAAGATGAAGAAGGGCCTTGGAGCATCTCACCTACAAGGAGAAGCTGCGACTGTTCTGCTTGAAAGCAACAGGGGATCTCCTTCTCTCCTGAGAACTCAGGACAATCTCTGCTCAGGGTTGGGGCTTTTGTATCTCTGGCACTTCTGCTCTAAAAAAAAAAAAAGTTTTCCTTAGCCAACTGCTTGTTTTCCTGGAGTTTCCTCGCCCCCACCACCACTGGAGCATCACACCAGAAAGCTCAAGCCTGATTTTTGTTTTTTTTAAGAAATGAGACCATCAAGCCATGCTTCGTAAAGCTCTTTTAATATATAAAATTAATTTTTTTGCACCTCAAGGTGTATTGCAAAGATATAAACAAGATCTCAGCTGCAGGGCTGGGGCCTGGGGCTGGGCAGGTACAGCTCGTGGGGGGGATTTTTTCCTTTTCCCCTCCCTCTCTGTGCTTCGATTTGGGCTCTGGACGTTTTCCAAGCTCAGGGCAAAGGATTTCCTCTCTTTGTTATAAATTCGGGCAAGATCAGAGAAAGTGATCTTGGAGAAGATTTGCTCTGAGCAGGTTTTAGTTGTGGTTTTTTTTTTCCCTCGTCCCGTGCAACAACTTTTTTTAACCCCTGTTTTGATAAAACTGTCCATTGCCTGGGCGTGAGACCTACCCCAGCAGAGCCACAACGGGGTTCCCACTGGAATTAGGGTGCTACGAGGCCACTCAGCATCTGCTGGGGCCACCCATGGGTGCTCTTGTGGCGTCAGCTCTGTTTTTTCATTCCACATTTATTCGGCTGTAACCCATGAAACGAAAGCCGTTGACTTAAACAGTCAAGCTGGAGGCAACAAAGAGTTTTGAAGGACCAGGGTGGCCACGCCGTGTGGCCGTAGCGTAGCAAGGCCTTTATTTTGGTTTTTTTTGTTTGGGTTTTGTTTTGTTTTTTTGCTGAGGATGAAGCCAGTTGTGGGGATTAGTGTTACATTTCCTCTATGACGTTAGAGAGCGCAGGCGTCAACCTGGAGGAACGCGTACGAAAAACGGAAAGAGAGGAGAGGTGGCCACAGAGCCAAAAACCGGGGAGAGGAAGGGCAGAAAGCCCCTGCCAGGGGTGTCCCACAGGACCCGGATCCGCTGGCCCTTCCCACGGTTGTTGTTAACACGCTCAGGACTCGGTTTCTGGTGTCACCGAGGAGCTTCCTCATGAGTTGGTGGCAGGGCCACCGAGGCAGAAGGCACGAGGCGGGCAACGCTGCCATCGCGGAAGGCGCGGGGTCGGCAGGACCACCAAAGCTGTCGTGGCACAAGGTTCAGGGCCGGTGGCACCACCGAAGGACCGTCG
Organism: Apaloderma vittatum; assembly: GCF_000703405.1. Lineage (NCBI taxonomy): Eukaryota > Metazoa > Chordata > Aves > Trogoniformes > Trogonidae > Apaloderma > Apaloderma vittatum. Next base: position 11,231 of record NW_009704180.1, read on the forward strand.
CGGGGGCAGCTGCCACCCAGCTTTGCACCCCGGCGTCTTCTTCCAGTTCCTGCAGGGTCCTGGGATTAGCACCACGCAAAGCGGCAAAATCAGAACGGTTAATTCCCAATTAGTCACCTGGGTCTTCGAAAGCGCGCGGGAGGAGGAGCAGGCCCCCG
>NW_009704181.1:0-20176 GCF_000703405.1 Apaloderma vittatum
ATACTGACCTCTTAATGACAACTGTTACTGTTTCTGCTGTCAGCACAGTCTAAACAGTTTGCTGCATTTTAGTGCTGCTGTGATGCAAACTGTAAACAAGTTAATTTGATTAAACACAAATGCATCTTACATAATTATGGGTTGTTTATATGAGTAAGGAAAAATCAGCATCTGTATAAAATCTGCCTGAGAGGGTCCTTACATACCAAAAGTTCAAATGCTGCCACAGCGCTGTGCAATCTAGTATCATGGCAATTTTCCCTAGAGATTAAGTATTAGAAAAGTGCTTTTCTGGTTTCAGAGGAAATAAAACATTTGTTCTTTCTGGGCTGCCTACTTATACCAGAATGATGTGGTGTCCTCTAGCCCAGGCTAAAGTGTTTGTCTCATTTCCTACAACACAAGGCTCAACCCGGCTCGTCTTCCTTCTCTTCCTCTTCCTGGCGTGTACAGTTCGTTCTTAACGATGCTAAATCTATTTGCTTATGGCAAACTTTAATGAATATGTTAATTGAAAGATGCCTTTCCCGGTGAAGGTCACAAAATTCATGTGTGCGTTCCAGTTAACCTTTTCTTTTCTAAGGTAACACTATCCTGAGCAGTAAAATTACTGCCAGAGAGAGAGATGGATTATGTGCAGCGTGATACATAATTATGGAAACATATGTTAAACATGACTATTGAGAAGGGAGTTCTAAGGTCATTAATATTCATGCAACCAGTAAAATCTGTCAGTCTAGGCATAATCTGTCACAGTGACTTTACGATAACAAAGGAAATAATCCCAAACTCTATTTGTTAGCGATCAGAGTGTTGAGCAACTTCCGAAGTGAATTCAACAAATAGAGTTTCTGCTCTAAGAGCAGGTACTTTTTCCAAAGAAATTCTCGCCGCATTCACAGCTCATGCTACTGGGGTAACTCCTCCAAAACCCTTTTGCCCTCTGATGGGCTGTTTCAGAGCTTGAGGCCGGAGCTGTCTCGCTTCCTGCTCAGGTCGCCCTTGGTCGGTGTCCAAGCTCTGCACAGCTGCCCAGAGCCCTCCACCCACTGTGCCTTATTTTACTTATTGTCTTATCAAGTCATTATCCTTTTGCTTGGCTTTGCTGGCTCTTCAGTCAGTTATGCAAGGTTCCTCTTAATGAAATTATAAGTCGGGTCAGTGTGCTCATTGCTAGCTGATTCTCTCAGTTCACCTGAGTTGAAACTCGGTAATTTCTCTCCTGTGTTTTCTGTGACAGGTAAAGCCAGCACTTACTTATTTTTGTTTTAACCTTATGCATTTGAGGAGAGGAAATTTCCAGACTTGGCATTTGATTCTGGACCCATTGACCACCCTTCTCTGTCTGGAATAATCTCTGCAACTAAACATCACCTTTCAGTGTTGGCTTTCATGTGTTCGTCTTGTTAAGGAAACTTGTTAATTTTCCTTTTCGCTACCGTCTTATTCACTGATCAGCTCTTCCTCTCCACTATTGAGAATTCCACATCTGTAAGTCTTGATGTTGATGCCTGTTGGATGCCATCAGGTTCTTCCAAAAAGATGTGGACTAGACTTTTCCTGGTTTCTAATTCAACCATAGGGTTTGTTGAGGTTTTTCCCCACCTCTGATCCCAATTGTCTCTCATGGTTGTGGCTGGTTTTTGTCTTTGGGATAACGAATAGACTATTGTATTATGCAGAAACACTTTCGTAGGCCTTGCAGTTAGATGATGACCACTAGAATTTTAGGGTTAATTTTCAAATTCTTCTTTTCTCCATGTCTGATTTGTATCATCCCGTGATTGTTTCTTTTCCGAACTTCCAAATTTTGAAACATCTGTCATATTCTTGTGTTTTCAAAACTAAAAGTACCAAATGCTGAATACTTTTGAGTATTGCATTTTTTACAAGTTTCTTTTGCCTCTATCTAACTCGTATCAGATTTGAAGAGAACTCACTTTAGATGAGATTTTATTCGTCTTTTGAAAAAGTTGGGTTCTTTTTTTGTTTCAAGAAGCTGCAATGTGTGTTTTCTAGTGACTACTTCTGTAACTGACTTTATATAAAGACCTGTGGCAAATTCCTCCGTCTTGCATCTGTCTGTTGGGACATTTTGATTTGTGAAGTGGCAGTTTTTGGCAGGTGACTGCTAAAGTGTCCAGGAATCCTCTGTTAAATTGTCCACATCTCACAGAGTTAAAAAAAAATAATCTTTGAGTAGTTCCACTTGCATTCTGTCATATTTGGTACATGAGGCTATTGTGAGAGAATCCGAAGTCCTTGAAGGAGGGTATCTCTGAGCCACCAGTGTGTTGGTGTGTGTTGGATAACTGCAGGAGGAGATGGGATTTTACAGTTGTGTCAAGTCCCTTCAAGAAAAGTTAAAAGCAGCGCTGGCCTGAGCACGGTTTTGCCGATTTGGATGCGGGGCGTTTGTTTAATTAACTAGCCTGAGGAGGAAACGCAATGTGAATTTTTGAGAAAATCGCTGAAGAGGAGAGGTTGAGTGGTAGAAAAGATTGTTCTTCGGGAAACAATTAGTGTGTAAAAGAGCCTGGAAAATCCTGGGTCACAGGCCGCTGTCAGCAGTAGAGGTATCACCTAGTCTAGGCTGACAACAGCCACCAAGTACTTAGTGTTGACCAACTGAAATACTTTATGTTAAATGAATTGATTTCAGTTCCACTTGCAGAGCACAGATGGCACGCTAAGACAAGTTCCAATTAAAAAAATAATAAAGCAGAGCAAAGTGAATGTGAACAATGTGTTATAAACTTGCTGTAAACGACATTTCTGCAGCTCAGCCAGGGAACACGCTTGTGAAGGCGGCCTCGCAGCAAGTGTGGCTTGTCCTCCCCCACCCCTGGTGCTGCCTGGTGTCAAAAAATGAGGAAAAATAATGTCAATGAGAGAAGATTTGGGTAAATTTTGGGGGCAGGGAGCGATGGAATTGGTCTTGCATGGTCAATAGGTCCATTGGCATAGGGAAGAGCTGCATCTGAAAGGGGGAGCGGGCACGAAGCTTGGAATTATTTTCGCTTTAGAGGGGGAAGGGTAGAATTGTAAACATATGTCTGTGATCTAAGGAGAAATCCTTGAACCTGTTACTGTCATGCAAGCTGCAGTTGTTTGTGGAGTGTGACTGATGTCCAAGAGAATGTAAAATATCTTGAGCTGAAAGGCCTTGGGGATGTCATTAGAAAATGTCAGTGTCCCCCCTCAGGAGAGTCAGATAGCATGTCAAGTGTCACTTTGCCTGATAGCAAAGAAACTTTTTCTTTGCATCAAAGGAGAACTGTTGAAAATGCATTTTTTCAGGATTAACTTAGAACATAAAATTTACCGAGCTTGCTCGCTGCATTAAGTCATTTGTTTTGGGTATCTGCTTAGGAGACTGGGCTGCTTTCATTTAACAAAGGGGGTTTATCAGTATCTCAGAATCTTCTGGGGCATTGAATTTATCACTTGAAGTAACCTAGCTCCTCACCTATTTAAAAGCCTTTCTTTGCAATGAATATATTGCCTGAAAAACAGCAGTCCAGCACATTGCAAATTAAAGATTTCTCACCCTGCCTGGGTTTGGAGCTGCACTTCGTACACAGTGTTATTTGATCGTGCTTGCCGCAGGCTTCCCAGACATCAAAGCGCCGTCTGAGACAGAGCTCAGTACCGCCCTGTAATGCTAGCTAGATATCTACCTGTTTGATTGGGGATTATATGATTTATTTTCTCTTCTGGCTCGCTGTTTGCCCCCCGTGGGGGCTGCCGTCTGTGCCTCGTACCCATGTTCTGCCGTGGCTCCTTATAGCCCGGCTGTCAGGGTCTTGCCAAAATCTGCCTCCTCCTGGGCGATATTCAGGCGGTGCCTTAATCGCTTTCCTAGGAAGGACAACATTGTCGTTACAGGTTTTAAGTCTTTTTGTGTTTGTTGGGTGTGTTGGAGTGTAACGCTTCGTAGTGGATAATAATAACTCAGTGCTGTGTGAATATTAAAAGAGGCTCATGTGTCTCAGGAAAGGGGATTAATGTGAAAAATGGTTTTTTGAAGGCCAGAGCTGTGATGTGGAACCAAATGCAGACTGATAGCAAATAAGCTGATCTGGCTTTTCCCAAGTTCTGGGTTAGGCAAAAGCAGAACGTCGCATTTCTGTGCTCCGCTGCCCCGAGTTTAGCGAACTGGCAGAAGACTTTGCAGTGACGTGCTGGGTCTCTTCCCTGCCCACCCTTGAGTCTGGTGGGGAAGAGAAGAGAAGCCCTAAGGGGGGAGGAGGAGATGGCTCCCCGAGAATCCCTCCTCTCCTCTCCGGAGGTGGGTGAGGGCGAGTGGGCATTTGTGGATTAAGTGTGACAAAGTAAAAAAAACAGTACCTTAATCCTATTTCTCTCTTTCTTCTCCCTTCACTCCATACTTTTCATTCCCTTACTCATGTCTTTTTTCTTTTAATTTTTTTAATTATTATTATTTTTTTAATTTTTCTTTTAAATATTTTCATTCATCCGTGCCCTGTCGTACGTCCGCGGGCGCTGTGCCGCGCGCTCCGCTCCTGGCGCCGCACGCAGCTCACCCTTTCTTTCTCCAATCAGGATGGCGGCCTAGTGGAAGAGCCCACTACTTCACCATTTTTGCCTTCACCAAGCCTGAAGCTCCCCCTTTCAAACAGTGCACTCCCTAATCAGACCCTGGGCGGGATTGCCTCAGGGCTGGGCATGCAAAACTTGAATTCTTCTCGACAGGTAAGGCTGTTGGGGGGAGATCCCAAGTTGAATTTCAGCGCTCTCGGACTCTCTGCTAGTGCCTCTCGCTTCCCCGGGGGAAAACAGTGGCTTAAACTGAAAGGGCACGCGACACCTTTGTCCACGTGAAATATCAGTGGAGAAAATACCTGCTGTGCGACTGCTAGGTTGTAATTAGCCTGCTAATTATATGCATCCATTGAGAAGAGGCTCAAATATATGCCCCTGAATCCTGTCATAGCTCTGCCTGGATTGACGTGAGGTTTCTTCTTCTGAGCCATGGCTCTAATTCGCCTTTCCTGCCTGGCGTGAGTGTTCAGTGCTGAGATGGGTGAGAAGTGACTTTTTATAAAAAGGACAGCTCATAGCTTTGGCAGGTGGTAGGAAAGAGGCCGAGCCCCGGCACCCCTGGTCAGAGAGCGCTGCGGCGCGGGGCACGGCCACTGGGAGAGTGGGCTGAGAGGGAGAGAAAAGGCAAAGGAGATGGAGGGTGCGACTGATAAACGCCGTGAGGTGGAGAGGCCGTAAACTCCTGTTGTTTATGTAAAGGTTGGTTTTGCCGCACAAATTGAAGTTCCAGCAAACATAAGAAATAACAACGCAGAGAAATTTGATGTATCATTCCGCAGTGGCTTTTATTGTGCATATTCTTTTAAAGTTGGTTTTCTAAAGGCAATACTTGTCCAGCGCTTACAGCTCATGAAGCGTGTCATTTGGAAATGGAGACTGCACTAACAGCATGTCTATTATCAGTAGCTTTGTAAAACGACCAAGTATGAAAACTGCCAGGCTAATTTAAGAATTGGTGTGCCGGGAGGTTAATGACGCCGTTCTCCTGTCCCTTGCTGCACAAATGCAAACATTTTTGGAGAGTGCTTTTCATTATCCCTCTCGTGACCCTCTAGGTTTATTCATCCTCATAGCTTTATAAAAGCAATCTTCACCCTCGGCTACCTTCTGCTCAGGCATCTGTACAAAGTTTTGGAGGTTTGGGATGGCGGGTCCGCGGCGATCTTTGCTGAGCCTGAGTCTAAAACTGCTTGTCAGTCCAGTCAGTGTGCACTGGTTTCTTTATCCGTGCCTGTCGTAATCACAGAGGATAGATCGCTCAGACAAGTCACTCCCAGGTTACTCGTTGAGCGATGCCTTTAAATGCTGATGTCTGTCTTGTCCCGCTGCAGATACCGAGTGGCAATCTGGGTATGTTTGGCAATAGCGGAGCAGCACAAGCCAGGACCATGCAACAGCCGCAGCAACCGCCAGTGCAACCTCTTAATTCATCCCAGCCTAGTCTTCGTGCTCAAGTGCCTCAGTTTCTATCCCCTCAGGTTAGCTGACCCTTCCACCCCAGAGCTGTCGCTTTCCCTGGAACTCTTCCGTACACGCTTTCCTCTCCGTACACCTCCTGTCGCTCTCCTCAGGCTTTGCAGCTCCCGTTGCCGGGCTCTGTTGGTTTCTTTACTAGCCAGTAACCGTGTTACACTCGGGTAAGGTGGTCCCACGTGCATATTCTGTACGTTTTCTGTGTGGGCACATCCGTGTGTTCCTTTTTGCAAAAAGGAACCTTTCCAGAGAGCTAAGGAGGTCGTTCTCAGCTCTTTGGCTATAAATGGTCGTTTAATTCTGATTTGCATTTGAGCCTCTTGTTGGTTTTTTTGGTAGCTCACAGCACTACTTCTGGTAATAGTAATATTTTCCAGCTGATGTCTTGTGACTCTTATTAATGGCTCACACAGTTGCCAGTGTTAAAAGTACAATGTTTAATTCTCTGCTCACTCTTAGGTTCAAGCACAGCTTTTGCAGTTTGCAGCAAAAAACATTGGTCTCAGCCCTGCACAGTTAACCTCGCCAATTAATAATCCTCAGCATATGACGATGTTGAACCAGCTCTATCAGCTGCAGCTGGTAAGTTAAAAGACGTGGCAAATAAGCTCTAAATCAGAATTGGAAGCATCAAGATAAAATAAGAGAATAGCTAACTAAATTTTTTAATGGACAGATATTTAAAACAGATGCTGATTTCTTTGGTAGGGTTTCTTTTTAAAGAAAAGAAATCATGGCGTTTGCCTCAGACTTTATAAATAGTCATTTGTGGAATAAATATCCTTTACAGCTGATCAGTGGAACTAAAAAGTCAGTTTGTCTTCATACTGGTATGAGCAACATAGTGTATTCTCAAACAGCTCTGCTCTGTGGACTGCGTGCCATGCCAAGGTGTGCAACTGATACGTTTATATACGTATATGTATGAAAATATTTAATTGTATTTTGTGAATATTTTTAAAAGAGAGACTGCTAACAGTAAGCTACTATTTGCTTAGGGTTAAGCATAAAATTGAGGATGACAGACTAGCTTAGTTGCTGACTAGCTCAGTTGTGCTAATCAAACTCTTTTATTAGTCACCGTGTTGGATGCTGTTATTCGATTGTGGTTGTGTTTCCTAGTTTTGAGGAGCACGGCACCGATCTTGTGCTGTGGTAATAATTGAACAGTGCACAGCTACTTGAGAAATACTTGTGCAGAAGTCCTTCAGATTTTAAATGCACATCTTTCAGAGAAACACCTTGAAAAAAAAATTACAGCCCAGTTAACCACACGAAAATTGTGGATTTTTTTCTGGAATAAAGCGACACAACTGATTAAATACGAAACAAAACATGGACTTAATTATGTTCCTTTTGCAAGATTGTTGCTTTTGCTTTTCATTAACTGTTTTCCAGCGTTTAGGTTGTTCCTGTTTTATGATGTTCAGGCAAGCTTGTTTGCCTTACTGCGTGTGCTCGGAGCCCTGACCTCTCGCTTGTGTCTCGTAGGCGTACCAACGTTTACAAATCCAGCAGCAGATGTTACAGGCTCAGCGTAATGTTTCCGGCCCCATGAGACAACAGGAGCAGCAAGTAGGTTTACCTGCCAGTTCAATCTCTCCATTAGTTTGGTTTCAACAGCTTAAAGAGATTGTGCTGCATTATACCAAAGCAGCTAAAGCGTCTTTAGAAACAATAATATAGTGTGTGGCTCGAGTATCGAAGGGAAAAGAGTGCTGGAGTAATAAAGCTGTTTCACAGCACTCAGCCATTGGAGGAAAGCTCTTCAACCCTTGATACAGTCGGTTTTTATTTGTAAAGAGATCTCTCGGGTTATTTCAGCGTAGAGAAAGGCAGAAGGAATCGACCGTCTTTTTGTTCAATTGAGCATTTATTGATTCTCTTTCTTGCCAGGTTGCACGTACAATCAATAACATGCAGCAGCAGATCCAGCAGCACCAGCGCCAGCTGGCCCAGGCCCTGCTCATGAAGCAGCAGCCTCCCCCTCCACATCTATCTTTGCACCCCTCTGCAGGCAAATCAGCCATGGATAGCTTTTCACCCCATCCCCAGGCGCCCGGCCTACCTGACCTGCAGACCAAAGAGCAACAGTCTTCACCGAACACCTTTGCTCCTTACCCCCTTGGTAAGTGCCCTTTGCTGAAGCAGTTCGGCAGGAAAAAGGCAGAGGGAGTGTGTTCCCTTACTGCAGTGTCTGAGTATTGTGCTCCGCGGGGTAAAAAATACAGAAATACAAAAGACAAGTTGATTAAACGATGTTGAAATGCCCAAACAAAATCGTGCCTGTCTAGTACCTCTTGAGGTGGCTCTATGTGCTCGCCTGTGCTCTACCTGCAAATATCAGAACAGAAGATTTGCTTAATTCATTATCTGTGAGCTAAATGTAATTTATCAGCTTCATGTAAAATGCACGGGTGTCATGTTGATAAAACAGGAATATCGATTGGAAGCCATACAGAGTCATCTTCCCACTCTCATCAGCATTGGTAAGGCTTCAAGTTTGGTCAGTCTCATTTCAAGAGAGGTAAGGATCAGTTTGAAGGAATGCACAAAGAGCGTTGTGTAGATGATGAGATGTTTAAAAAAAATGAGTCCAACAGAAAAAATGAAATCCTCTGCTCACTTCAGTCTCGAGGCATGCAGGAATCTTCAAAAATGTAAAAGATAGCTTCAGAGAACTTTTCTTGCAAGTGGCTGCTTCAAGAGGTGATAAACTTTTGTTGCATGAAAAGAGATCTAGTTAAACATCAAGATGGCTTATTTGCTTTAAGCAAAATAGTCTACAAAATAAATTACCTGGGAGGTTTCTGAAGTCTTCGCTGGTCTTTTGTGGTAGGTTAGACGTAGATGTGTCATGTGATGGACGTCAAAATAATCTTTTCAGCCTTGAGACAGGGTGAACAGAGCAGCCTTTGAGACCTGTTTTCTCTGATTGTTTGATGTATGCTACCGACTTAGTTTATGACATAAAGGAATTAATTTATTCTCTTTGTGCTGGCTACAATACAAGTGCCGAGGTTTATCTCCCGTGCAGCAGCTAAGAAGGTAATTCTGACTGCTGTGGGGAGCAGTTCCAGCAAGGAGCATCAGAAGGCAAAACAATTTATGAATTAAAGGTTCTTATCGTATCTCAGCTTCCTATGATCTGCCAACATTCAGGATTATATATCAAAGAGGACCCAGATTCCTGTCACAGAAACACGTCAAAATTAAATATAGTCAGAGTGATTTTGTTCTGGGGGTGCAAAATCTGTGCCCTAACAGTGCAGTACCTGCTCTGACGAATAGCAGGGGTTTCTATGACCTTTTAACTGGTCGCTTTGTTTGGGATTTTTAAAATGTTGCCAACCAACTGAAATGCACACAGCATGGGGGGTGCTCCTGAGGCATTAGGAATGGAATGCTGCAAATTCTTCACGGGTTTAAACGTAGCATTCCGGTGCGTTCTTCCAGAAGTACTGGAAAAAATATATATTTTTTTTTTTCCTTTCAGCAATGTTTTAACCTTTTCTGAGTTTGCAGGAGTTGCACTGGTGTTTCCATAAGAGCAAAAGTTCTTGACAGCAAGTTGAAAATGTGCGTAGTAAAATTACTGTGCGTGCATACGGAAGTCTGAAAGTCAGTGTTGAATAATTCCTTCAGCTGGATTTTTAAAGCCTTCTTTTAATCCTCCAGTATATTCTGCATATCTAATGACCCATTTCCCCTTAGCTGGACTGAACCCGAACATGAATGTAAATAATATGGACATTACTGGTGGTTTGTCAGTGAAGGACACTTCTCAGTCCCAGTCTCGCCTTCCTCAGTGGACACACCCCAACTCCATGGATAATCTGTCTAGTGCTGCTTCTTCGCTTGACCAGAACTCCAGCAAGCACGGTACGTCCCAGCTAGTCTCTCTGTCAGCCTGGCTTTTTGAGATTCGAGTCATATTGCGACTGTGATTGATTTCTTTTTTTTCTTGTGTACTGTTTTTGGTAAGTGCTCATCGAGGGCTGGCACAGAGCACCCTCTGAGGCTCTGGTGTTTTTAAGATGATTTCTGCAGTCCCATTCAGCGATGCAGCTATCGCTTTCTGTAGGCAACCTAGGAATGTTTTGGTTTTTCCATCTGCTGAAATTTGTCGCTCAGAACATGGAGTTCAAGTAAAACAAGCCATTAGTGTTGGCAAAACAAGTTCCACAAGCTTTTCCTTACTGCAGATTTGCATCCCTTCAATCAAAAAAAACCCCTTTCCATTGGCTTTTTCCCACACTTTTTCCAGTATCGTCAACCTTTCACTGCCAGTCCGAGACAGAGACCTGATGGATTACACAGTTACCCACCCTGGGAGTGAGGAGCACAAACTTCGTATTTTTCCAGAAGCGATTGCTAATCTGTTTGAACACCTTTATCCCTGACACCTTCAGGATCCTGAGTCATTTATTCTTTTATTTCCTGTACCATGTTTATTCTGTTAGAATGTGGTGCTCTGGTAACTTTATTGTGTCCTGCATTTTATTATGAGCACCGTGAATTACACCCTCTCTCACAGGTTTTTATTCTGCAAGTAGCTGTACCTCTTATGCCAAATTGCTGTTTGGTAGTTGGTAGGAACACGAGAATGGCCGTTTCAGATCATCCGTCCCGTCAGCAAGGAATATCTAGTGGGGGCGAGGAGAAGGCTTCCCTGCAGTGCTGTGCTCTGCTTTAGCGTGCTGTCTCAGGAAATTCCTGCTTACCGTCGGTGGCATGATTTGAATTACTTGCTCTCTTTTTAGCAGTAATGTAATGCAAATTTCTTTAGCTTGAGTGTCTCGAGTGTTGCCAGCAGCGTATCACAGCCGTAATGCCTCGTAAGGTTTCAGAAACTGTTAAGCCTTGCTCACTGTGTTTATATTGTAATTTTCTTTTTTTAATCTTTAAAATTTAATTTTTAAAAGAAAATAATAATAAAGTACAGAGACTGATGGAATTTCATACCCAAAGTGAGTCCCACTCCTAAGCAAAGCCTTTCCATTTCGTTCATTCCAGGTGCTATACCTGGAGGTTTAAGTATTGGTCCTCCAGGAAAGTCCTCCATTGATGACTCCTATGGCCGCTACGATCTGATTCAGAACAGTGAATCGCCCGCCAGTCCGCCCGTAGCTGTTCCTCACAGCTGGTCACGTGCCAAAACCGATAGTGATAAAATTTCCAATGGCTCCAGCATAAACTGGCCACCAGGTAACACAACGCATCCGTGTTGAACCCACGTCCTTAAAACCCGTTGTTGCCTTTCACCGGCTGAAGGCTGGTGCCTTCTGATCCATGGGAACTAGGGGCAGTTGTGACGTTATATACTCCTCTTCTTGTGTTCTTTGGAACAGAGTTTCATCCAGGAGTGCCATGGAAAGGACTGCAGAATATTGATCCTGAAAATGACCCCGATGTTACTCCTGGAAGTGTTCCGACTGGGCCTACCATAAACACCACGATCCAGGATGTGAATCGCTATCTGCTCAAGAGTGGAGGTAAACACGCCAACTACTGTCACATCTGTCTATACTTCCTTGTTCTTTTCAAAAGAGTTGATTTCGTATGTTATGGATGTCATACACTTTTGCATCTAATCCTAATGTAGTAAGGCTTCTGCTCTGAACTTTCACTGAAAAGCCAGAAATACTTGATGTAAATACGGGACTAAGAAGTTTCTGGTCTTCCATGGGAATGTAAATATTTTTATATTGGAAAAGGCTGTGAGATGTAATATAAACTTCTGTGGTCGCTGGAAGTTTTTGTAACCTGTAACACTTCTAAATAAATTAGAGCTGGTTTATCCGCAAAACCACCAAAGAAAAGAAAAAAGTAGCGATTGGGCTAGTAAACTAGTGTTTCCCAGAGCCATTTCCATTGTGTTGTTTCGGAGGTGCCTACTGCAGAATTAAAAGGGAATTCTCTCAAACAATAAACCATTGGGACTGTGCTGCCATTCAGTTAGGTGTGCTGAAAGTGGATCAGGGGAAAGGTGGCTGGGTTTAACGGTGATCAGCATGTCGAAATAGGCAAGATAGCTGCGCTCTGCTAGAGCACTGATCTGCACAGGAACAGAATAATCAGGTTGTCACGAAGGACCAGTCGGGATTAAAACCTGACTTTTGTCCTAGTAGCCCCGTCGTTGATATCTGCGTAGCTTCTGAATAGAACTGTCCTTGAAACAGATTTCCAGCTCTGGGCTTGTTAACTCAGATGAGGGGATGTGAACCGGGAGGAAAAGGAGGAGCAGGAGTTTTCGTTGCCTTGCAGGGTTTTGGTTGTCTCTTACCAGAAAGCGATCTTTAGTTAAGCTGAAATAGGAAGTATTTGTGTGCACAAGTAACAGTGACTTGACTTAATGACCCAAGTGGGCTTCAAGGGTTCGGTCACCTGGCTGGTTTGAAGTTACGGAAAGGAAAAAGTAGACATAATTCAGTCACAGTTGGGCTGTGTGCACCCCCAAAATGCTCCCTTGAGCCCCAAGGCCTGGCCCTCCAGAGCCGTACCTGTAAGTTAGTGATACCTGCCACAGGTCTTCCTTCTTCACGGAGGGAAGGAAAGTGTACAATAGATCTCTGGGCGTAGGATCTGTCTGTGGAATGAAGAAATAACTACACCTCTTAGGGAGGGTCAGATGATCTTTGCAGACAGAAACAGACCCTCAAGAGCCAAAACCTTCTGAAAAGCTGTGCCTCTTGGGGTCCACGTGTGCTTCCCTTCGTCATCAACTTTTCAGCTTGTTAATATTATTTTAATAAAAAATATATAGTTGTTGAACCAGTTTCTTTGTGCTCATATAACCAGATATATAATATATAACCTGTTTCCTTATGCTCATGTAACCTAGCTCCTGGGTAAAACGCCCTGTTCCTGGCAGTGCCCCCCGTGCGAGCTGGGGCTCTCGTGACACGGGGCCAGGAGGAGGCTCCTTCGAGGGACACGAGTTGTGTTCACAGCTCATCCCCGCGTAAAGCACTGGGCTGTGGCGTGTGCTGGCCTCGCGCCGTGCGCTCGGACACAGACAAAACTGAAGCTTTTAGGCTGACTTTTGTTTTACCTGGTTTGCTAATGAAGCTTTGCAGGGTCAGCTACTCTGAGCTCAAAGTCTGAGCCACGTAGAATGGGGAGCGCTTTCAGCTCTGTGGGCTGTGAATCCCATCTAATTCCCTCGCTCCTGCCCAGGGAATAGATTATTTCCAGCTAAGGCCTTGATAGAGAGTTATTGTGCTGGAGACTGATGTCTGTGCTGGTGTCCTTCGGAGCTCAGCGAGTCTGGATAAGGTAAAGTTTAGTTGGTTGCTGTTGGGTTGAAAATACAGCCGTGTTATTTATTGAGCTGTAGGGGATGAGATGGTCCTTTTATTTCCTCCCTTCTGCCTCAGTACAGTGCTCTTTTCCAAAGAACTCAGCCTATTTTTATTAGTCAAAGATGTTCCAGTGTCACAGTCAATCCGTGTATGTCAGGAATGATAAGTCACCTAGCATACACACTTAATTTTGTTGGTGGCTAGAGAGAGTATTTCCAGTTCTTCTCATCTTTATAATGAAAATATTTTATTTTATGTTTAGTTTCTTTCATTTGCTGCCAGTAAGGAAATTGTATGTATGCTTAGGTAGCTCCTTAGACTGTAAATGATTTACCAGGATGGTTTCAGGCTATTTCATTTAGCGTTATCGGTTTGAGAAGAGATTGCTAAAATACATCTTTGCTTTACTGAAACTCTGCAAAATTCTAAAGATGTTTGTGAGCATTAGGATGCAGGAGAAATGCTTACCTTGAGTAATTTAGGACAAATCACCCATGGTACGAGGTTAGTTTGTCATGTACATCTATGCTCATCTGCAGGTGCCATTGCTTAAGTCAGCCAGCAAAGCACCTTTACAAATTAAGCCTGTTCCTTGAGAATAAACAGTTTTAGCACTGTTTTTTTGAGAGATTCATGTATCTTAAAGAAAAGGCAGAATTTATCTTCTGCACAGGCGCTAATGCATTTTGCTACTGTGCCAGCTTTCTTTTCTACTAAAGACTTCTGCTTCACTTTATCATGCTCTCTATAACATTTCATTCCTAGACTTCAGAGACCAGGCTGATTAAGGAAAAATGCCTTGCATGGTTTGTATTTGCACATAATAGATTTGCTTGTGTCACACCAAACATCATTATGCCCATCTTTCTTAGTTGCTTCTCTGCTGGTTCTGCAGGGTCATCCCCAACATCATCCCAGAATGCCACGCTGCCTTCATCGAGTGCCTGGCCGCTTAGTGCCTCCGGCTACAGTAGCTCTTTCAGCAGCATTGCATCCGCACCTAGCATTGCAGGTACGAAACAAATGGCCTTTCTACTCTCACCCCCCTCTGCATTCTCAGAAAAGGCCCTGGAAAGTGCTTTCCCAGTTCTTCCTGCTGTAGACAGAAGTGTATTTTTCCGTCCGGGGCTGGGTAGGCAGCTCTCCTGGCAGCTCTTTGGTGGTAAGCGTCGGGTGCATGCCTGGATTTGCACTGAGGAAAAATGTCTTTATTCCGTGCTGTGCCATGTGCTGTCGCTCTCTGTTGACATCGAGATCTCTTAATGACTGTTTCCATTGCAACTTTGAGAAGGAATGTTGTCTAGGAGCTCAGAAACACCCCCACTAGACCCTTCCAGTAAGAGCTGATGTGGAAGTTTTGTTGATAAACTCACTGTTAAAAGTGAACCATCGTCAGCTCAGGAAAAAATCTAGCAGCACCTCAAGGAGGTGTTCTGCATGGCTCTCGGGGGTTGGGCTTGGGGCTCTTAAATGTCTTTCAGTCCAAAGCCTGATGCTCCCCTGTATGGCTGAGCTTATAAATGGTCTAAAAAATTATCCCCCCTAGGTTTTTTTACGATCCATAAATTCTGGAGCATCTCTCTCTGCAAGTCATGCAGACTTTGCTTGGGAACTAGCTTATCTAAATATCAAGTTTGTCCCGTTATAAACATCTGTTGTATGGAGTGTATTAGCACTTTCATACTTAATCAATGAAAACCCTCCACTGGACTAAAGCAGGGTGCAACCTCCAGGTCATACTGCAGAATGCAGAGCGAAAAGGGCTCGTTTGAAAGGTTTTACTCCAATGAAAAGAGAAGAAAGGAATGGCTTGCTTTTCTTTTATCTGCCATGCATTTCTGCTTTATTTGCTTTTTATTTTTTTGCAGCCTCATCTAATCTTTGTGTTAACCCCATGAGAAGTAGTGACATAGCAACCTCTAAGCTGTGGTGACGTGCATGTGCCATGTGCTGCGTTGCAGGCTGAGCCGCTCCGGAGTTCTCAGACACAGCTCCATTTTACCCTTGCTAATGTCTTTCATCATCATTGCCAAATTATTTTTGTTGCGACAGTGTGCGAGAAGATGAAAGAGTGGTTGCCCTTTCTCTTAAATTGTTATGGTTCAGTATAAAATCATTGAGTTAAATGTTATGGATAAGCAGACACAATTTGGGGAGTGTGTGTGTGTGTGTATATAAGCGAGGGCGTGATTCGGTGACTGGTAAATTTGGCTTTAGGACTAATAAAAAAAACCCTCCATGGCTGCCTGATTTGAAGGACTGATTCAGTATAAACTTAATCTGCCAGTTCAGATCTGGTTGTAAAAGAATTCTGAGATTTTTGCATCTTGGGCTTTGTCAGACCCAAGTGTTTTCTTTTCAAGCATTAAGGCAGCGTAATCACGGTATCGTTTGCTCCGGCAGCAGACGCGGTGATACGATCATTTCAGTCCATTCTAAAGTTAGTAACGGTGGGACTGTGCTGTGACAAGGAAATTGGACTCTAATTTCACAGCATGTGTCAGTACAAGGAAGAAAGGCAGGGATATGTATGTCTAAAGGGGTTTGTTTTGGTATCCGTAAGTTGAACCACTTTTCTCTTCCACTCTGCTAAACCGTAGTTGCAATCCTTGCTATTTGTATCATTTTATAAAACTCTGATTTGGCGGGAACAGTAATTAAAAAAGTGATCAGGGAAGTAACAAACGGAGCAGTAAGAAGTCACGAAGAGTGACCGGTTGTGATGTGGTCTCATCTTCTGAAGAGTTCATTTCTCTCGAAGGCATTTACTGTTACTGTGAATGTTCAGAAATACAGTTTTTGTTGCTGTCTAATCTTTGGAATTTTAATAATAGAAGAACATATGGATATACTGGCTACTTTATATTGGATAAAATGAGTTGTGTAAAGAAGTGGTTAAGTTCTACTAAACCTTTGAGAGGGACAGTCTTGAAGTGTTTCATTATAATTTTGATGAAATCATATTTCAAATATTTAAGTCCCTTTTCTGGTCTTCTTTCATGTATCGTCTTTTACAAGAAAGCAAAATAGGAGATTTTTAGGAGAGACTTGTATATAGAGCAGGTGTTACGAGGTTTATTAAATATTAAATTCTTTGCAAATGCAAAGAATCGGTGAAAGTAGGTTCCAAGGCTGCAGGGTTTGTATCACTGGACAGTACAGAATGCTGTTCTGTTCTCTCTTGGAAAGTTGTAAGAATGTGGTCGATGCAGAAGCTTGACGAGTACCCACCCTGCTTGGCTTAGCAGTTGTGGTTACCTAAAAAGACACAAACATATTTTTATTTTTTTTCTCTTGCAGGTAAACTGTCGGACATCAAGTCTACGTGGTCCTCCGGCCCAATCTCTCACACACAAGCCTCTCTGTCCCATGAGCTCTGGAAGGTCCCCAGAAACACTACTGCTCCGACAAGACCGCCTCCAGGCCTGACCAACACCAAGCCATCCTCCACGTGGGGTGCCAGTCCCCTGGGCTGGACCAGCTCCTACTCCTCGGGTACTCTTGGCTTCCGTTCTCTAACACCGAGCCCCTTCTCTTTGTACCCGTGTGCTTTTATTCTCGGTCGCAGCAGCGAGGAGCCCCGGAGCTGCGGGTCGGGCTCCAGAAACTGGAGGTTTCACCCAGTTAGAGGTGTCTGCGGGGGGGATGGAGCTTGGATCTGTTCGGTTTAGTCAGGCTAAGCTGGAAAGGAAGCTGTCACCTTTCAGGGGGCCGCACTGGGAATCTTATGTAGGAATTGCCAAGTTATTTAACTCCAACTAGGAGTTTTTTCCGTTGCCTGAATTTTTAAAAATATCTTTTAAACATGCTTCCCGTTTTGTTGTATGATTTACTACTGCCTGCGAGGCTTCAGGATGAGCAGATCAGCCCCTGGAATTTAATGTGGAACACATTTTCAGAGCGTAGGTGTGAAGCACTTAGGACCTGATGGCATTGAGTGTCTAAATTCTTTTTCATGCAGACTTTTTTTTTAGACGTCGTCGTTTTTGCTGAAATACAAATGTTAGAAACCATGGCTTTCTAAATGTATATATTACGTTTGTGAAGTGTTGTGGGCTTCAAAGGTGTTACACCTGTTTTATAAAGCTGACTGTTTTATTAATCTGCTTTCACTAAATTGGGAATTAAATGGCCTTCTCTCCTCTGGCCTATTATTTTGTATCTGTTTGCTTCACAAAACCCCACCTGGTGGGCAGATACTGCTGATGCCAAGATCCTCTGTGGAGCCCAAGTGTGGTCACGCCTGTGACTACAGAAGTACTGCAGTCTCTTAAATGCCACTCAGATATCAAGCTTGCTCAGTTTCTCCTTACAAAACACCAGGCTGAAGTTGAAAAAGCAGATTTTGCTGGTTATGTCCCTGCATCTTCAGTCAGAACGTTGTCAATGCAGAAATAGCCGTTTTGAATAAGTCATGAACGCTGCTCTGTGACTGGCAAGACAGCAGAATGCTGCAGGGCTATAAAAACCTGTTAATAGCACGCTTGCTAAGCTTGGCCATCTGAATGGCTGTTAAAATGTGTCTTCCAGATTAATTCCAATGTAACCTGAAGTCGGTTTGTTGTGGAGTCATACCCGCATCCGCTGGTTTTCTAATAGTTGCTGGGGGAATGTGAAAAAATGTTTTAAAAGTAGAGAAAGCAGGTTCTCATTCAGCAACCTTCCATTGCAAAGAGGACGAGAAATTGAGATGCGAGGAAACTGCTGCAGGATGTGTTTTCAGGGTCTCTCGCTAGGACGTTGTGATTCCAGAGAAGTTTTCTTCTTGTAGTGCGCTCTCCTCACCACGGTAAAATGCTTTGTTGTGGAATTTGTCTTGTAGGTTCTGCATGGAGTACTGACAGCTCAGGGAGAACGAGCAGCTGGCTGGTTCTTCGCAACCTCACCCCCCAGGTAGGCACAATTGGACCGAACTGGTTGTGCAAAGAGACCCGTCACCTTTCAGGGATGATGGGAGCAGCTTTTATCAACCTTGGTCATTTGGTTCATTTGAAGGGAAAATAATTCTGCGTTTATTACAAGTGCCTGTCCTCTACAGGGAATTTGTTACATTTTCAAAGTGCTGTCAAATCAAATACGAGCTTTTAGTGAGACATTTGGTGCCCACCATTTGTGTACGTGTGAGTTTAGAGGTGAACGATGTTTCGAAGCAGATAGAGACGTGAAATCTGCTTTTCCTATGGAGTTTATTTTGGTTCTTCTCCTAAGTCTGTCAAATCCTCCACATGGTGTCATTCACAAGGAAGAACATAAGCCACAAAGCCCTGAATGTAGACATCCATATTAATCCTGGGGAAAATTTAGTTATATTTATGAACAATGTGTTTGTATTTGACTTATTTCTGTGCTTCCGTGGACTTGTAATGATAAATATAATTTGTGTCGCTTAAATTGGGAAATTCTGTGTGCTGGGCTCTCAGGAAGCTCTAGAGAGATTTCTTTCACCTGTACTTACTCGTTAGCTTTTGAAACTTGTTTAGTTAACAAGCGTTTAAAGTAAAATCAGAAAAATGCAGTTAACCTTCCCTCCTCCCCAGATCGATGGTTCCACACTGCGGACCCTGTGTTTGCAGCACGGCCCTCTGATAACATTCCACCTGAACCTGACCCAAGGGAACGCTGTGGTCCGATACAGTTCCAAGGAAGAAGCAGCCAAGGCCCAGAAGTCTCTGCATATGTACGTTTCCCACCTCTCTTTCCTTTGTTGTGAAGCCAGTTTTATCTCGGAAACTATTTTCTTAGGCATTTGTTTGCTGGGACTGGTCACTAGCAAGTTTAACCTGACCTTTGGAATTACCTAATGAGAGAGAGAGAAAGAAGACACAATTGGGGACTAGATATTCACACTCTACTGAATAAGTCATTGCAAAACTTGATAGTAGAGGGTCCCCAGGAATACTGTGCTCAGTGAGGATTTGTTGCCCATATGGCCGTGCAGATGTGGTATCTGGCAGATTTGGTTTTTTTTTTTTTTAAAAGGAGTTTCACCTCTTTTCCTGGTTAGTTGATTTTAAAGGACACAGCAAATGATTGAATCTGTTACAGAGTTTAAATACAAGAATATATTCTTTGAGAAATTTACGTGAAGAGGATAGTTCCTGAAAATGTATGGCAATAAATTTGTCATTGTTGGTGCCATTTGTTGCTGGTGCTGCCGGTGTGCTTGCATCATCCTCAGCGGAGTAGAGCCTCCCGCGATGCACGTTGGGTGCACGAGGGGGTCTCCACACGTGGCGGCATGTGCCTGCCTGTGCGTGTGGGAGGGGGAACAGAAAATGGGACGGAGGAGTCTGGTTACGAGGCTGGGGCTGGGACAGGTGAGCAGGCGTGGCAGAGCTCTTCCCCTCTGGTTCACCCCGGGGGAACCTGGGTTTATGTCGCAGAGTGGGAGCATCAGAGAATGGTCGTGGTTGCAAAAGACCTTCAAGACGATCAAGCCCAACTGTTACCTAACCCTGCCAGGTCTGCTTCTAACCCACTGTCCCTGAGCACCACCTCTAGACAGCTCTTAAATGCAGTTAAGGACAGCAATTTAGCCACTTCCCTGGGCAGCCTGTTCCAGCCTTTGATAACCCTTTCAGTGCAGAAGATTTTCCTAGTGTCTAACCTAAACCCCTCGTGGCGTAACTTGAAGCCATTTCCTCTTGTCCTGTTGGTTGTGACTTGAGAGAAGGGACCAACACCCACCTCTCGACAACCTCCTTTTGGGTAGTTGGAGAGAGCGAGAAGGTCTTCCCTCAGCCTCCTTTTCTTCAGACTAAACAGCCTCCTTGTTAGACCCGATCCCCCGGCATCTCGGCCGTTCACAGAATCACAGAATGTCAGGGACTGGA
>NW_009704182.1:0-21492 GCF_000703405.1 Apaloderma vittatum
CGTGCGAGACGCAACCCCGGCCGCCCTGGCAGCTCCCCGTTAACTGGTGTCCAACCCCAAGGCCGGGCTGCCGTGACGCTCGGAACAAAAGCCAAACAACCCGATTTTTAAAATAAGAAGAAAATGATAAATAAGGGCTGACCCTGCCTGCAAACGACCAATTACACCCTGGTTTATTCGCCTGGGCGGTGGGGGCAGAACGCAAAGCGCTGCTGCCAGGCGTTGCAACCCGCTCGGCTTTAAGGCTGAATCAGCTTTCTGAAAAGCAAACAAGCAAAGGAGAGGGAAAGGGGGGGTGAAAAAAGAAATGAGGTTTGTTGGGAAAGGAAGTGGCCAGGCCTGTCCAAGGGGAGGCAGGCGCGGATTAGCGATGGGAGCGGAGGTTGCCAGAGCTCCAGAAAGGATTCGGGGCAGGGAAAGCCGAGCGATTTCCGTCACCTCCGTTTTACTGCGCATCGAGCGATTTATCACCCAACTGGAACCTACAAGTTTGGCAAAAGCAGTGATGTGGAGAAGAGCTGGCGGAGCATCACAACAAAACCGCTCTCACAAGGCGACGGGCGGTGGCGGGGGGAGAAAGTCGTATTCCTCTAAAATTGTTAATTTATCATACTTCAAGCCCGGCGTTATTTGTTAACTCGGTGTTGCAAACGGTTTTCGAAGCGCCTGCCTGCTCTCGCAAGCTGTGTTTCCTGTGCTTTAATCTGCTTTTTTTTTTCCTTTTCTTCGGTAGAAGACCCGCTCCAGTTTCAGCTCCCACTCCATGAGTCACATTTTCAGCATGACCAGCGGCAGGAATTTGTAAAATAAATAAATAAATAGCGTTTTGTGTGTGCTGTGTTTTGGTTTTGTGTTTTGTTTTGTTTTTTTTTTAAAAAAAGACAAAAATGTAAAGTAAATATTCCATCAGCTGGTAAACTAATCACAGCCATTTAGGGGAGCGTTAATTAGTACCATTTGCAGTTAACGTTGTTCAGGGAGGTATAAATTCCATTTGTCTGTTTCTGTTTGATTTTGGGTGGAGGGAGGAGAAGATCTGGGAGCTGTTACACCTAATAAAGACACCGACTTCCAGGACCCCTCAGCTTTTCTGGACCTCTGCCACCGCCTCGACAAACGCCTCCAGCTTTGAAAGGCGCAGTTCACCTCTCAGAGCGCCAGAGAGGAACTGGAGGCCGTAACACCAAATCTATGTTCCCCATCTTTGCGTTTTAGGGGGTCACTTTGATCTGATTTTTCCCATGCTTTTCAAAGGGAGCTCACCGAAGGTGCTTCCTCCTCTTTTCTGCGCTGCCAGGAATATCATCACCATCAATTTCTTCACACAGGCTACCAGAAAAGACCATGGGGCTGTCCTTTTCTAAGTGTTTTCCTCGCTATGGTTTTCAGTCAGACAGATCCATGACCTTGCTCTTCTCCAGGCAGGACCAGGTGCCCAGCGAGGTAACCGCCTCCTGGAGAATTTACTGCAAACAGGAATGTTTTCCAAAAGGCACTCTGCGATGCACCAGAGTTACGGGCTTGACACAAGACCCGTAGTCGCAGTCCTGGGCTCTGCTGGGGTCAGGCTGGAGCAGCGGATGGTGACTTCTGATAATGAACCCGATAAGCTGAGGTTGCACCATCCTCCTCTTGTGACTTGCCCCTCTCCCTGCCCCACGTTCCTCTATGCTCAGCAAAATGGCTCTTCTCAATTGTGATTTCAGGGATGGAGCACGTCCCCTTCAGGCACGCCCCTTCGGTACGTTTTTGGGGAACTCTGGGGGGACAGCCCTTGTGGTTTGCGGTCCAAGGGCTCCGTGGGCTCAGCTCCACTGCTGGATTTTCATCAAACTCACAAACCCCTTCCTCTTAGCCTTGGTTAGCCATACACTTGCATCCATCCGTACTCACTGCAAACTCAGCTACCATCCTCTCTGCCTTTGTCCTCCAAAGCGCAGCTCTGAGCAACGCTCTCAGCTGCAGTTTCCTTCCCAAGATGCCAGAACAGCAGCTCGCATAGCACATGGCGGCTCACCTTGCTGTGGCGAAGAGCGCGAAGGAATCAACAAGTTGCAGCGGTATGTCTGGCCGTAAGCAGAAATTTTGGAGTAGCCTTGAAGGGTACCACTTGCCTTCAGTGGAGTGCCAGGTAGGCACAGGGGGATTTTACACAAGTTTGCCAGAGAACCTCAGTAGGAAGTAAGTTACCGGATAGTTCCCAGGGCAGAGTCAGCGATCTCAGAGATTTTCCCTCCTACGCTCCTTCAGGACACTGCCTGGAGCAGGGATGCACTGTCCACCTCAACATGGTTCAGCACTTTTTACTGTGCTGTGCCCAAGCCCCCTGGAATCTCTAACAAAAATAAATTTATCAGTGATAAGACACCGGACACTTGAACTCATTGTTATGGCACTATCCCCCGTGGGAGCTATTCTCCCAGGTGTGGACTCGGCAGAGAAGGGGTGGGTTGTTCTTGGTTTTTTAATTCTGTTTTCTAAATAAGAGAAGCCAACTGATTGGAATGGAATAAGAATAGCCAACTTATTGGCTTCTGGCAAGATAAGGTCAGTTTGTGAGTTTCTGTTTCTACAGGAGAAGGTTTTCTAATTTAAAGCAGCTGGAATATGTAAATTCATTTTGTATAGGAAAATTTTTCATTCAATTAAAATTTCTAACGTCATTTTTTAAGATACTACTTCTAAAAACCTATAAAGCATCAAAACTAAAACAGCACTTAAGTTTAGCAAACCAAAATTCTATCGATCTCTACTTGATCTTCCCCATAGTATTTCAGTTTGTGAACAGTTTCGGTATATTTGACTTTCTGGCCCAGCACAAGAAGGGATTATATGGATCTTCAAGAATTCTCACGCAGGAAAACTCCTCCTCCCAGCACACACTTGAGCGACACACAAAAGCTATTCTGTTTTCCCCCTTTTTTATTAACTATGTAAGAACCCCTGAGCTCTGGTCCTTTTAGAGGAGGTGGTTTGAGAGCTGGCAACGGGATGGTTATGAGCAACGCCGTACGCACGTGGCTGACCAAATATTACCTCATTCACGGGGACAAACCATCACCTCTGCCAGATTCCTCCCGTACAGCATCCTGCTCTCCAGGTCTGCCATCAGCCAGGGTTAATGCTTCCTATTACATCCTCCGTGGCAGCTCTCGATCTTCTTGCATCGGTCTCCTTGGTTGTCAGCAATATCCTTGTCACGTCGCACTTGTATCATGTTTTGAAGAATACTCAGCGGCCGTAGCCATTTTCTTTGTCACTGAGTTCGACTTGAGCAGGAGCAGTCTCCCAGAGCTCTCCGGCATGCTTAGCAAAAAGAAGGGCTAACCCCTGCCTTTTTTTACGGATACTTTAACATAACATGTAGTAAGTTCTTTCTGTCTTGAATTTTCAAAAGGTAAAATACCAGAAGCTCCTGATCTTGTTAACGTGTTTTTGCTGACTTTCCTTTGCCTCTGCTTCCCAGGCTTGTGAAATATTCTAATTGCACTTTTTTTCCCTAGCATTTCTGTACTGCGATGAGGTCTAGAAACGTACTTACATAACGTAACACATAAATGAAGAAGAGACACAAGACTCCCCAGGGATAGCAGGATGCTAGGAGCTGGGGACCTGAGAATAGCATCAAATAGCCTGAGCTTTTACAACATAAAAGCTGGCATCAGTGATCTCAAATCCAAAAATCTTACAGCCATGGAGAATAAAAACACCACAAACCCACAACAAGAGTTCATCACTCAACAGGTTTCTTAAGGTTTTAGCACTGAGGGACGATCTCACCCCTGGGCATCACCTCCAGCAGAGCAGAGCAGATTCTGTGGCACCTAACTGAGGCACGAGTTGCAAGTGAGGATTTTTCTAGACTCGGGCATTCAAAACATCTGATCCTTGTGTGCATTCTGGTAAGGGTAGGACTCCTGGCACAGCCCTTCCCTCACCGGGAACATTAAAAGGGTCCTTCCTCACTTTCATCAGACAGGCAGAAAGCTGGTATCTCAGCTGCTCAAAGATAACAAGCCATCGCCTGACTCCTTCCTGAGGCCATTCGGAGAGCCTCCGCCCTCCCACACAATGAAATTTATCTCGGAGGTTGTTCCTGCCCCTCCCTCTGTCTACACCTTCAGATATCCCAGTAGGGAGGCTTTGATACCCAAACCCAGTAGGAAAGCATCCAGGTCCCTCAACCTCCACACTCCAAGCACAACCTCTGAGCCGTGCCCTGATCCCAGGATGCTCCGCACATCCCACCTGCTGGAGGAGGTGGCTCCCCGTGTGTGGGCATCTGGACCCCCCTGCAATCCCCATGCTCTGGCTGAGGGGAACCAAAACTCGCAGGTAGGAAAGGAACACCTCTGCGATTGCATCTGCTTTCCCCAAATTATGTGTTACTAGCAAAATCCACTGTTTTTGCTTCTGCAGGCACCTGCAGTGATGAGATTCTCCTTTATGTGCCAACAAGTCCTTCCCTGTCTTCGCTCACTACCAGAATACAAGAGGGTATTATTCTCAGTAGGATTTGCCCCCTGCTTCTCTTCCTGCTGCATAAAATGGGCACAATAACACCCTACCTTACAGGCTTTTGAAAGCCTCAATTAAACAAACTGCTGAGATTTGTGTAAGAGGAAAATTAAATCAACATCCTATTGTAAAGCCAGAGTCACTGCACGCATATTTCTCTAAGTATATTCAGCCTCTGTGTGAATGTCTGTAAATACATCCCAACCTTCGTAACAAGGCTCGTCTCAGTAGGGAAAAAGTCACTTGAAGTTGAGGAAAAGCCAGATTTGGTTTTCCATGCAACCTTGATTGACCTCTTCACATCCACCCTTGGCACTGAACGTGGAAAAAATAAATGCGTGGCTGCGTCATCAAAGACTGCAGTAGCGTCGCGTACCTGCCCAGGCAGTGCTCCCTGGGTGAGGGGCACCCAGCACCAAGCTTCACACTTGGTTCCATGGATGAAGAAGCAGTCTGAGGGAAGATCAGCCAATTTTCTCTCTACATGCCCTTGAGAAGGGTGGCAGGGTACCTTCCCACCCACAGCTGTAGAGCAGATCTGCCAGCGTTCCCGACGCATGCCGCAGAGGTGTGAGCCCGACCTCTGGCACTGCAAACAGCTTCCCACTTCACAAGGGCTGAAAAAACGTTTCATAGGCCAAAGGATTGGCCACAACACCCCAGAACTCCCCAACCTGCAAATAACATGAAAATCCAAGAGCTGCAGGGGTCCTTTGGACAATAAAACATTAAAACAAGCTGAACACAACAGTCATGCTCGCACCCCACCCCAAAACTGAGCTGCTATTCAAGTGCTTGAAGACTCTCTGGGGTTACTCAGTACCAGGGAGCACAATTTAGAGCAGCAAGGTCCAAACCTCACCAAGGTATTCTTTCTTCCTGGAAACAGCCACAGACCAACAGGCTGCGAGCTCCAGGCAGGTGCTGACACGTTAGACTTGCAAGTGATTTTTGCCATCAACGCTTTTCGAACCGCAGCCAGTTCCCACTCATCCAACTGTGGGTCAAAGACTGTCTTTTCGAGAGTAAAAGCCTTCACTGGCCCGACACTGCCTGCCATACTGCACGGCCTTTGGGCAGGAGGTAAAAGCAGAGGCACACAGGGTTAGGATTCTCTCACTTCTCCCTGCCTGTGCTCCAGCCAAGCTGTCGTTAGGTCTGTCCCGGGCTCTCCATAGCAAAGGTAGCTGCATCCTACTTAGTTCAGATCAGCACTTGCTGTTGCCTACATAGGTAATTTCCTGCACTGTGTCCCACTTTCTCAGCAAAATGAGCTCCCATTCAGCAAGGCACTTACTGCCTTCAGCAAGAGCCAAGCACAAACTCCAGAGCTTTGCTGATTAAGCACAGAGCTGACAATTCCTTTCCCTCTAGAGCACCTCACTTCGCAGGAGAGACCTCCACTAAATTTCTCCCCCCTCCTCGCTTTCCTAGTAATTTCTCTCTTGCCCTGGAAACATATATGACAGCAGTTAGAATCAGAATCTATGGACACTGCACAAAAAGATGTGTGCCAAGCACACGCCCCTGTCAAGGTAGATGAATAGCTACAATAGCAAAAGTGATTCTGATCACGTGTCTTCTCTTCTGGACTAGTTTTCCCTAAAATGGCACCAATTCAAAAGCGGTGGCACTGCTCTGGTTGACAAATCAGATCCAGCTGACTGATCAGGAGACTCCATGACTCAGTTTTCCCCATCTGTCTTTACAGAGGTGGCAGAATGCTCCCCAAATCCCTTAATAACTTGATTCCTGTGGCCATATCCTCATCCCCCCCCTCACTTCCAGAACTCAGACCTGTTCACCTTTCATCTGTGCTCAGTCAAGTTCTGCTTGGGTCTGTGATTCCTGCACGGAATCCAACTGGGGACCAGTCAGGGCTCACTCCATGCCAGCGACAAAATGAAGCTCTCCCAGCTTTAGTTACGATGCAAAGCCAGAAGCTGCTGCCATGCATACAGGGAGGTTCCTTCTGCTCACACCTCTGTTTTGCTGAAAATCACCAGGTCTCATTTATCCTGGAGCTCTACAACTAACTAATTAGCAATGGTGCTGACATTCCCTGAGAAGGTGGATGTGAAGTATTTGGAAGAGAAGACAGCTGTGTCCGGTCTCATGCTTCTAGTCAGAAGCATTTGACGTTAACTTTTATAACACTAAAAATCACCACAGATGAGTGCTGTTTCCCTCTTTCCTGTGCTGTCAAGAAGATCCTGAGAAAGCTCTAATTTTCATGGGAATTTACAGTTTATCTTTGAAGAGACAGTATCAGAAATACTCCCCAGCCTCATTGGCTTTGCCTCCCGTTCCCTTCCCACCTCCCAGTTTCTAGCCAATCTGTGAAACCAGGGTGCCGTGCGAGGAACAATGTACCTGGCGAGGCAAATGTTTCTTTGCCAGTTGCTGGAGCCCCCAGCACCATGGCTGCATCAAAATTCTTTCTGAAGGACTAGTTCTGGCTGATCTCGAGCCACAGGCTCGATGCCATAATCCCTACATGAAAGGGTTATGCAAAGGGTCAGGATAGGTGGTGATAAAGTTCCCTTCCAGCCAAAACAATCTACGAACCTCCAAGGAAATCCACCATCCTCTGGCAAGAGCCAGGACCAGACTTTCCGAAGCGTAACAATGTCTGGCTCCAGAATGGCAGAGGCAGTGCCTCTGAAGAGCTATGAAATCATCTCTTCTGCTTGGGAGGTTCAACAAGCTACGTTGGCATTGCCTGTAAGCTACGGAGGGCAAGACTGGAATGCTGGAAACAAAACCAGAGCAGATACGTTCAGAATGGCTTTAACGCTAATGTTACACTGTTAAAAAAGGAGGAAGGGGGAGTGGAACCAACCCCAACCAAAAGCATTTCACCTGGCTTTTCAATATAGTAAAAGTCACTTTGGAGATTTCCTTTGAACGTGCTAGAAAGCCGTTGTGCAACCCAGCCTGCTCCACAGGCCCAAGGTGGGAATGGCAGAAGCTGCTGCAAGTCAGGACCAAGGCACCTGAGCAGAGCCGTGTGGGAGGCGATGCCTCGAGTGGCAGGAGAGCAGCAGCTTCAGAGAGAACGGGAGCTGGCGGAGATTAATGAACGAAGTTCAGACAGTATCTGTCTGTAGGAGGCCCGGCTCAAACCAGGGCCATTAACTTGTTGCTTTCTGAACCACCAACAGGACTGGAAACAAAAGCTTGTCTGCTCAGCATGGTTCCTGTTGAGTGATTACTTAAATATTCCAGCAGAATGAAGAGCATGAAGAAAGGCAAAGAGCCACTTCAATGGCTGCAGGCTCAGAGGGCTGCAAGTTTTTGCATGAAGCCCGAGTCAAAACCAGGCAGGCAACTGGGATGTAGCCTTGAAAGCAGAAACAATTAAATTACTAGCCTTCATTTTCTCCCATTCAGGAGTTTAAATTTTAAGGGGAGTCCAGCAACTTTAAATAAATCATATTTATAATTAAAAACATATTTTCCTGCGCTGCTTACAAGCCTTCAGATGATTAATAAGGCATTTTTCAAATTACTTTAATTCACACTAATTATGCTGCTTGTTTACTCCAGTCAATAATTTTTCTTCCAGGGAGATAAAGCTATCCCAGGAGGAGGTCTCCCTCCAGGGACCGAGAGGGAAAGGACCCCAGGGAACTCCCCGAGGCCCCAGGGACACATGGGACGTCTTTCGCTGGAAGCAACAGAGCTGGTTACATGACTCCCATCACGTCGAACACTCACAGGGCTCCTTTTGCTAAGCCTGGATAAGATGAGGAGACATGAGCTCGCTCAGCTCCCAGAGGCCTTGAGCTGAGTTTTGCCTAGACCTTGCCTGAGGTACCAGCCTTGCCAAGGAACCAGGCTTTGTAGGTTTAGCACGGAAAGACAGCACAGCTTCTGGGCTGGGTCAGGTTTGTGCCTGGCAGAAGCCAAATGTACTTATAAAGAAGTCTTATCTCCTCCTGTTTAATTTGCAGATGCTGGAAAGTTTCTCAGGCCTTTAGAAAACAGAGCACAACAAACTGAACAAGAATCCTCCTCCCAGTTATTTGATTCCCTTTAGACATCAGTTAAAAGAGTTTGATAGCTATTAAAAAAGCTACGGTACGTTTCCGTGCCCGCCTCAGCACCGCAGCCTGCCTTTGTGCTGGGAATGGATTTGCTTCCACAGGAAGGGCTGAAATTATGTCCTGACCCAGAAGCCGTAGGGGACACACTAATACCTGCAGGGTGACAGAGTGACGTGGAAGTGGAAGTTAGGAGCTGATCGAGCTGCCATGTGACCCGCAGAGAGTATTGTCACACAAATTCCTATTCCAGTGCTTCACAAATCGTGCTGCTCCTGGTTTGACTCTCCAGGACTCCCGCAGACTCTCCAAAGATAGCAACGACATTTCCTCTTCCTTTTACCCTTACTCCCCTGTTTCAAGACATCACTTATTTCATAACCTACGTGTCTCTATAGCTGACAGCTGTTCTTAGGCAACCGTAAGCTACAAATACAAGAGTTTAGCTAAAAAAATACACATGCTTTGTGTACCACAAACTGCTCTTCAGCCCTTGTGGCTTTATGAGCTAAAGCAAGGTGGGAGACACCAGCCAAGGCTTTCCCTTCTTAACAGATGAAAGCAAGCACTAGTGAGACAGGTGATAACAGAACTGGTGGTTACCTAACGGTGGCCCAAGTCCCTCAAATCAGGCATGCAGAAGCATGTGAGTTTCTGTAGAAGCCCAATTTATATTAATCAAACCAGCCCTGAAAAGCATTACCACAAAATTTATTCTAATACCTGTTGTACTACACCCTAAAAATAACAAAAGAAAACAACCTGAGATAAAAGATACTTGCTGTCAAAGGTGGGGAAATACCTTCAGAAAGCCACAACGTTGGCTTCCTCTAAGAAATTAAGCAAGAGTGGTAAACATTCTTCAGATTTCTTATCAAAGACAGGTGTCTTATCTACTTGGGTTCAGCACACCACCATGACATGGTACTGCAGTTTGTGACCTGGGGGCCGCAGCCAGCAAGAGCAGTTTCCCCCTATTCAGGCAGAAAAAGCAGGTAATTCTGCACAAACCCTGGTCCCGTGAGCTGCTTGTGGCACTCTGCTCGCCGGAGGTGCCCCAAAACCGGCATCAGCCCCAAATCTTTGAAAACTTGAACCTTGCCTGATCTGAATTTTTAGCACTCGAGCTACAGTGTGCTTGTTCCCTGGAGTAACATCCTTGTGGACAGTGAGGGCAAGGCAGCATAATCTGCTTTCTTCACAGGTTACATCCACACCATGAGGCATCCATGGGGACGCTGGCACAGAGAAACTAGTGTGCTCTCACTTCCTGCCCTCGATCGATGTATTTCATTCAACTTGTGGATTTGCACAAACCTGAACGACTAGAAGAGAGGTGCAGGAGATAAGATGGTTAAGGGATTCATATCAGGACTAGTGATCGGTTGCAGAGAAGAGCAGATTTACCCTTCCTATGGATTTTGTTCCCAAGACAAGAGTACACAACACGGAGGTAAGGTCGAAGCTCTCCTTCTGTTTCATATGGAAATCCAGAGCACAAGTGACTTGTGGCTCGCTCAGCTGCTGTAAGACAGCACAATCATTTCTTACATTGTTAAAACCATAAACAAATAAAAAAACTCAGACCAGTAGCAAGACACCTAAAACACTGCTTAGTCTCCTCTCAGAGAATTCGTCCTTAGCAAAACTCACTTGAAGTGATGCTAGGCACTGTAAAAGGCACCGAGGTCCTGTGTGCACTGAACCCTATAAAACCACATCTCATCAGGAGGAGACACTGCAGGTGGCCACAAAGAAGCTCTGATCTAAAAATCACGCCCTGTGTCCTCACAGCTGAGAGGCTGCAGGCTTGCGGTACTTGCACTGGATCCATACTCGATACATCGTCATCTGTTTCCCACGGTTCACTTGTAATCGTCGATCAACCAGATTCTGGATTTTCTCCAGCCCAGCCGTTGTGAAGAGATCATCTAATTCATCTGGAAGCAGAGAGAAGCCAAAACTTTCATTTAACTGATGCCTGCTCACATCGAGGCCTAAACTATGCTGAAAGATGAGCCAGAGGAAACCCACAGTCTCACTCTGGCAGGGAAACTTGAAGACCAGACAGGACTTTACTGTACTTATGGGCGGATTAAGATCACGGTTTCTCTAGTTTCCCTTGAGTTTACCTTCTACCAAGGAAGGAAAGAATTATTTGGAGGACAACTAGAATTACAGAGTTTGACAAAGCCAAACCAGCAGCTGTTTCAGGCATGGGTATCGCCTGCGGTAACTGATTAGGGGAGCATCTTCTGGCGAGTAGGGACAAATCCACCCCTTCACCCTCCCCTCTCTCTCCAGAGGAATTTCAGAGTCTGCAAGGGCAAAGAACAGGATCAGACTCACGCTTTTAAAGGGTGGCAGTAAGATCAGCACTGTACAGGCTGGAGGGGAATGGGATTCATTAAGGTTAAGTTTGGGGAAAAAAAAAAAATCCTTAAAAAACCCACACCCTGTTGGGGCTCAATCAAAGCACTAAGAGCCCTCGAGGCTGCAACACTCACACTGGCAGGTATCCCCAGCCAAGCAAATAAGTATCATAGTGCCCCAGTACAGTGGCCCTGGGCAAAGCCAGCCCGAGTCCTGCTGAGCAGCAGAGAGCTTGTTCAGCTGCAGCCTGGGAGCACGTGATTTGTACAGAGTTTCTGTGGAAAAGGGCTAACAGGTCCCAGCTTGCGCTCTTTTATCAGATGCTTGCCATCACGAAGTGCTTGCCAAACACGCACAAAACATTAGTTCTGTTGTGACAAACAAGACTGGTGCAGCAGCGAAGGGACTAGTGCGTCGTGGCTGTGGCACCACTCTACAACTGACTATGCGGAGGGGCCCGTGGTGGAAGGGACTGGAGGTGTGACGGGTGATAAGCAGGGAGAATACAACCCCCACTGAACACCAAGTAGAATCAGAATTGGAGAGGTTGCCTCAGCTCTGTGCCGAACCACGCCCTTCTTATTTCCTCCAAGGAGAACAGTAAAGCTAAGAGACGTTCCTTGGTGTCCATCTCACTGCATAGGCAATGAGATTCAGGGAGACCTCATCCAATTCCACCCCTCCCAGCGTAGTAAACACACCAGTCTTCCTCTAAAAGGATCTTCCACTAAGGAATTCAGCGTGCAATAGTCGCATCAGCAAAGCGACGAGCTCAGGATCCTGCGCCGTTGGGAGACGCTTAACATTTCACACTGTTCCTAGAAAGACAGGCTGGAAAGAGCTACTGGCAAAACTTGTGGGCACAGGGACAAGAAGATATGAGGAGAATCAGAGGGATGTTTTCTAGTCTCCTACCTTGTGTGAAGAAGTAGACTCTGGTGCCATCACCTCTGACATAGAAGTTATCAGACAGACACTGACCTAAGGGCAAGAGGGATTTAAACAGTCACCGGCTATCACTTAAAAATCAACAACTGCCATCCGATAAAAGGTGCTTCTCCCAGCACACGCTGTGCTCAAGGGGAATTAATGAGCTGCCTCCTAAAAAGGGCAGACACTACTCCAGAGAAGCACCATCTATTAGTAATCTGGCAGGACTTCCCAGGAGAAAAGAAAATACCTTTCTTAAACCGAAGCTGGGCCAGATCATAACGGCCATAATCTCGTAACAAAATCATTCCTCCTGGTTTCAGAAGGCGACTCAGTCGGGTAACGATACGTTGCATCCTGAAAAAAGAAAAAACCAGAAGTATCCAATAATCTGCAAAATCATGCTTGTTTCCTTAGCCTACTTTCCAAAAAGAAGGTATGAAATTTTACACATGTGCCAACTTCATATAAACAGCTACCAAAAGCTAACACTTTTCTGAGCGCTCTCAGACTAAGCTGGGTTGATTTTATTTGTACCTGTGAATTTCATTTTCCTAGGCTTAATGGAAAACTGGACCAGACGTAGAACAAACGTTAATCTTCCCTGATATGAGGGGACTCTACTACCAAAGAGCTCCAGCTCTACACGTGTTATCTGCTGCAACCAGAAGGAATTACTAAAACTTACCTCTCTGGGAGAATCGCTGAGAGCACAAAGATAAGAATAACAACGTCAAGACTCTCATCTGGCATTGGGAAAGGACTTTGGTCATTGCACAGGTCATGGACAAACGCAAAGCAGCGAGAAGAATCGTACTCTGCGTTGTTCTGTATGCAAGGGAAGAGAATTTAGAGCATTAGCAGCAGACCCTGAATCTCAATGTTATCTGGACATGGGAGCATTTTAACTTTCAAATAATGAAGTGGTTTGTCCAGAGATCTGTTTCAGCCCCACTGGACTAAGGCAGATGGAGTCAGATAGGTTCCCTGGTCAGACAAGGAACAAATGTGAAAAACAAGTACACACGTGAGCCTTACAAAGAGCTTGGGACTTGTTACATTCCGACAATCAGCACTGCCAAACCCCCAAAACTGGATTGAGGGCTTATCGCAATGTTCAGGTCAGATCGTTCACTCATAGTGGGAAGAAGTGAGGGATTTACACTGTTAAGTGGAAATCTTTACAGAAGTGAGAGCATCAGGGTCCCTCTCTGCATCACTGAAATCGGTATTAATTTCAGCGACAAGCAGATTGCTCTCAATATCCCAAAAATCAAACCTGGCTGCCTAAAGTTACACTCCTAAAAAACACACTTAGGCTTCAAAAAGAAGTTGTATCATTTCCTAAGGCTGCTGCTACAGATTGCAGTAGCCTCTATAAACTGTGCTTGTGTCACCTTAAGAGGATGAAACGGCACGCTGCCTCTGCCGCTCTGCTCCCCATCTCATCTCATCTCATGAAGTGACTGATTACATTTGATACTTCATATATTCTCACTTCTGCTCTGACCTCAAATTTGTTAGCAGTGTTTGTCCTTTAACTAAATTCCAGCCTCCTGCTCCACAGACAACAGCATCCCTCCTCAGCGGTGTGTGCAGAAGCCATCAGGCCACATTCCCAGAACTGCAGTGACAGGAACGCACACACAAACCAAAACCAGCTTCAGCTCCTGTTAAAAAATAGCTTGAATGTTTTCAAGGTTCAGCAGTTACTCAGCTAAAAGACCGCTGAGTTTAGAAAACTCCTGTCAACCACAGGGGAAAGAAAATCTGGCTGACTTGTTTTCTATCAGTGTGACATTTTGAGAACTCCAACTTCCCCCATTTCTAGAGTCTTTGATGGCTCATTTTCCTGATTTACCAGTGCAAAGGTCAGCATCAGGGCTAGCTAAAAACTGAACGCTGCGAACACAGCTAGACAGCCGGTGGCAGCTGTGACATTTTTGTGTTAATGTGCAATTGTCACTGGGTGCTTCCCACGTTCATAAGTCACCATTGAGTTTACCTGGACAAGATCCACAGCTGTTGTAGAAAAATCACAGCAATAAACAAAAAGGCCTGGGTCGCTGAAATAAATAAAAGGAACTATCATCATTGACATAAAGCTGCTCCACGGGAATTAAGAAGCATCTCAAAAGCACAGAATCAAGAGCCAGAAATCCTGGGCTTTGGTCTATCTCTGTCAATAATGGCCTAGTGCAAAATCTGGTGGATCACTTGCTCCTTTATGCCTCAGCTGTTCCCATATGGAACTGGCTGCTAACTTTTCCTTCCAGAAACGGAGAGATACTGAGGGCTGTAGGAAAATGCTTTCAGAGCAATACACATAAACTTGCACCATGTTTTGTGGGTTGCGTTCTAAGACCAAAGATTTCCAAGCTCGAACCCCAATGACGTGAAGTTGCAGATGGCGAATGGACCATTTGCATCTGGCCTTTCTCGGAGATTGTCTAAACTAAGAACACATGCAACACTTTTCCAGTTGTTTTTCAGAGGCTGGTCTATCATACAGGTAAAAATCTACTGCGAATGACTTACTTGTTAGTTTGTAAAATTGGGAAGACTGTATTTCCAGCACCACAGCCAACCTGCACAAAAAGAAGTAGACGTATGCATAGTGAAAATAATCTCTACGGCATGTCCCACGCAGCTGATTTCAAACCGTCTCTCTACAGCCATGGAACAAAGAGCGACTCGCGAGTGACAACTGAGCACAGCAGCGACTATTTGCAAACCTCGCTGCAAGACCTGAGTGTGTTCAGCTCTGAGGAGCAGGCTTACGTATAAGCATTTGTGGGAAACCACTAAGCCAGTTCTCGCAGAAATCTCGCTAACAAGTTCTATATTGCTGCTCTTTTGAAAACTGTTATTGCCAGAATCCCAAGCATAACAACCACTATGAGTCACTGAAGCAGCAGCAAAAGCCACGGATTAGTTGCGTTCACTTCCACAGAAAATCAGAGCAACAGAGAAAGAAGTTTGCTTTACTATAATTACATCCTGCTGTTTCAGAGTTTCCTTCACTAGATGGCTCTTCCTCAAATTACAACTGGGCCTGCAAGGATTCTGCCGTGTTATTCTTTCTGCTTGCTCCCATCTGAAGAGAAGATGGCTCACACCACCGGGTTTGGGGAATTTGTCTCTGAATGTTTAAGGAATCAGTAAAATCGAAACAGACTAAGCCAAAAACACCACTGATGGCTTGCAGTGACAGATATTACTGAAAGTACTAGGGTGAGACAGGAAAGCCACAATGACCCAAGAACATCAAAGCCTGAGGAAGTCTCAAAGCCTCAGATTATATAAAAAAACCAAGGGGACAGTTCATATTGACTCTCCCTGGAAGGGTGGAACTTCCACAGAACATGAAGCATTCAACAAAACCGGCAATATCTACTGCGAACAAACCAGAGGTGGCAGAGCAGAAGCTCATAACCA
This sequence comes from Apaloderma vittatum, assembly GCF_000703405.1. Taxonomy (NCBI): domain Eukaryota; kingdom Metazoa; phylum Chordata; class Aves; order Trogoniformes; family Trogonidae; genus Apaloderma; species Apaloderma vittatum. Next base: position 15,306 of record NW_009704182.1, read on the forward strand.
GCTGTCAGGAGTCTGATATTTAGAAGTCCTACAGAATTTTCTGGGACAAACCCTGTAACAATCTGAGATTCCCCATTATTACATGTGCCAGAAGGAAAAAAAAAAAAAAAATCAAGCAGCATCTTTACATTCTTGGTTTCATTGTTTTCTTTCACACCTCCCAAGGCAAATGAGTCAGCACAAACATGCAAAACACAAATGACAAGGGAAAGCTTTATACAGACAAGCAAAATAATCAGCTTCTTCAAAAGATGACTTTCAAATGCTTGTTTCGACATCTGATAGTAATAGTTTGTCTTTTAAACTTGGTACTTACGGTCCTTGTGCTCTGCCAATTCACAGCTTGAACCAAAAGAATCCCAGCAGATTTAATTCAGTTCTAAGCTGCCCCCTGGTTTTCACATTTTACTGACTTAAGGCAACCATCCCATTCACTGTTTGCCAACAATACATATTTTTACACCCCAGTCACACTAACACGGATATGAGGGACTGTCTGACATGTGACTCTGCACTTTATCTATTACCTCTAATATACGATAAGACGCAGATGATCCTGGGTAATCTCCACCACTTTTATTCTGCTCACTGTGCTTCTGTGCAGCCAGCTCCTCTGCGCAGATCTTGGGTGGTTTCTTTATCAGGTTTAACTGATTCTCTGTCCCGGTTTCCAAGGAACAATGTCCATTTTCACAGCTTCCTATCCCCTCATTGCTGGATTCTTCTTTGTTACTAAATTTGTGCACTGAATTCCCATTTTGATTCAGGTTCCTATTAGGTGCCAGCTCAGGAAATTCAGTGAAGAGCCAATGCCTGTCCTTGAAGAAGCCATTTTCATGGATTTTATAGAAGTCATCCCAGTACCTCTTAGCGTTCACCTCATATTCCCCTGTGGACACAAACAAAAACGTCACCAGCAGTCAGATGGGAAGGTCTCAGAGTTTAATCAGTTCAGACAGTGAGGGATGCCTGCAGATGTCTATTCTGCAATCTTCTTCATTAAGTAAGGTTATTGATCGAAAATCACCTTTATTTAAATCGTGCCATCCCACACAAACACTCAGCCTGACTCCTCACAGTCACTTTCTTCAGACTAAAAAAGGGGAAAGAGAGAAGAGGCAGGATTTAAAGGAAGCTGGCAACAGAGAAGGCCTCTCTGAAGTAGAATGAAAGGAAGAAAACCAGGTTTTACTTCCACCTCTAATATTAACTTGTTCATTGCACTGGGATGATATATCTGGAGCCTCATGACACCAAGTGTCAAGCACTTAAAACTTCTAAGGGATTCTGTGACAGCTGCCTGGAGCTGAAGAGCTCCTGTCCAACACGTTACCCATTTTTTTTAGATGGAGAAACAGAAAAATTAGCCCGATACACAGTCTTGGCAGAAAGCTCAACTAGCATTTGCGCAATACTCCGAGAGTACAAGACAGCACGTTTTACACGTGTTGCTGGAGTCCAGTCTATAGCACTTTGTTTTTCACAGTTTTATGCACGTTAGAGCATCATGCAGTTATGAAATCAAAAGAGGGGAACGGACAGAAGTGACCACTGTCATTAAAATCATAGTGGAGAGCTAAGGTGGACAGACTATAAATGATAAGCATTAACTTTAGCAGCAAGCATTATCATTTTCACACCAAGTGGATACATTCCAGGAGCAAGATGAGTATTGCAGAGAACTGGAAGAACTCTTAAAAAAGCCATGATCTAACGAAATTTGTGTTACCCACACAATCGTTTCCACACTCCTTCGCAAATATCAGATCAAGTACAGTTCTAGGGGAACTATTTTTGACATGGGAAGTTATGAATCCAACTGCCTTCCTGAATTCTCATCAATGTTCTCTGTCCTGGGAAAGAAAAGCTAATTATAGCATCCTATGCTTGTAATCGCCACGGCCAGAGATCCCAACTTGCAGCCCCTCAGCCATCTTTGCAGAGCAACAATTAAATGATTCTCCCACAATTAAAGACGACGACTATACGTGAGAAGGGATTACTCCTCTCCACCATCTACAACGAGCAGGGTTAAGAGAAGAAGCGAGCCAGTCGTATGAATATTTTTAGTAGGATCTACCCCTAAAGCCCAAAGAGCTAAATATAAAAATAATCTCTTTACCTCAACTACAAGGATTTTCTCCTTTTAAGAAGCCTCGTCCTTAAACTGCAATCCAAAAGAAATTTTAATGTCTGATATTAGACTAGAGCAGTGAGTTCATGTCATGCTCTTGTCGTAGCTCAAGCAAGCAGGGTCGAGTCAGTCCACTATTTGCACAGAAGAACTCAAGGACTGCTAATGTCAGAGGAAGAAGTGTTATTGATTCATACCCTGTGCACTCCTTCATGAACTGTCGCTCCCTCCATGTACTAGTAGGGATATGCAAGGCTGCTGGGGCTGGAAATGCTGTTTCCCTTAACAAAAAAAATAAAGTCCTGATTCCTCCAGGTCCCGAACAATCTCACAACAGCACAATTGTAATGAGATGTTTACCTGAGATGCTGGGGCAAAATTCCAGCTCAGCCACTTTGGATCACCCGCATTTTTGCCACAGTATAATGCTGTGCTCTTCCTGTGTTAAATTATTGTGAAATTCGGTTGGAAGCTATTGAACAGCTGTTATAACCCAACCCACATGTGTGGATGTTTTACTTAAAGCTCATTTACCTCACAGCCTAGTGTTTTCAAAGCACGGGAATAAAGGATCAGTAACAACATAAATGCAGAAAATCAAGGGCCAGCTGACAAAGATCAAGCAAGAAACAGATTTAAAGCAAAAAAAGAACAAACCCCAAACCACACCATATTAATTTTTCAGTCTGCCTTCCTGCACAACTTATGCCAGAAACGTTCACATAATACTTGCTTCGAGATCCTTTTTGTGGCATTAGCTCATGGGGACGTCGGCGTGCGAGCCAGAGTCCTCCAAAGACTTTCTTGACAAGGACTCCTGACCTTTCTGCTCGTCTTTGTCAGGACACCCCCAAAGCCAAGCCCATACTCACCCTCTCACACTGCAGAAGAAGGGCAAACAAAAGTAACTGTTCACAACAGACAGGAAGAGAACCAGGGACCCCCTGAATTGCATCGGGGCTAATTATGGAGCCTCAAAAGAAAACCAAGAAACTCTTCCACTTCTTTCTTTGTTCGCAGCCAGGAGACACATCTTCGCCATACCCCACAGAACTTCTCTCCTTCTTCAGAACAAATTCTGACAGCCCCAAGAAGTCCACAGAATAATACAGCCATAATGACCAATAGCCTGCCTTTGTTCTCTTGCTTGGACATTAGTGATTCTCAAAATACCAGACCCTTCAGGCACATTTGGCTGGGCTGGCTTCTCTACGTTTCAGCCATCCCATTGTCTCCACACGCCTCCCACTGAATAACAACCATCAAAATTTGACCGGCCTCCATTGTTCAGTCTGGGAAATACATCATGAAGAGCTGACAAACTGCTCTAACAGCAAATTGCTCCACAATTTCAGCGTTGTATATAGGTTCTCAAAGCATGACAGACAGCATCCTTTAATGTCAACCAGATTTTAAAATGAACTTGACACAATGGGCATCACAATAGAAACTGCTGGATACTGCTGGGAATCCAAGAAATTAGGAGGGTTGCTCTTTGGTGTAATTAAATTTGCTATTGTGAACACAACTGGAAGCTATATCGGAAGTGTCTCAATAGCTTCAGTAGTGTTCAGCATCGCCTGAGCAGATGACACACTCCATTTAATTTGAACAAAAGGAGCAGATCCATCCTAGAGCTCGGCAGGGTACAACAAGATCGTCACCGAACAAGGCTCTTAACGGGAAACCTTTCCACCATCTTTTAAGGGACTGGGTGATGTCTAACAGGTGTGGTGGAAAGCTGCATTATTAACTCACTCAGAACAGTTTCAACCACACTACTTGGCTACAGAGCCGTGCACGTTTAGCTGATTCAGATTCAGGTAAGCTCTGCCTTCTGGATATATAAATATCCTTTAAGCCTAATCTGAGAAAATAAAAATCCTGGAACCACCTTTCTGCCCCTCTGATGAGAAGCCCTTCAAGCAAGATAAAACAGTTTTTCTTCACTCCTGATTTAATCATTATCACACCATTTGTTAACTTGGGAGAGATGAATATGGACACTATGTTATTAGATCCTCTTCAGAGGAAAACTGACCTTGAATTAGGGATAGCCCCACAACACACAAGCAAACAAATGACTGACAAGAGGGAATAACACTACAGTGGAAGAAGTCTGTTGACAAGGAACACTAACAAGTATTTAAACACAGACAAAATGAACAAAAAAGCTCCTCCCAACCAAGACTGTTTTTGTTCCAGCAGGATGAGTCTCTGGAGGAGGTGGAAAAGTCAAAGAGAGGTCAAGTAAGAATGGAAAAATTCCTTCTCCTCCATTTTTTCATTATCAACAACTAGGTAATGTATTCTGAATGATTTGGGAGATGAGGGAAGAGAGGAATAGGTGAGGAAGCACATGTAGCTCTGGCCTGGCTGTTCTGCTCTTGTACGGACAAGCCAAGACTTCACATGACGAGACTTTCCAAAAGTACCTTGTTTGTCTTGTGGCAATAGCTGCGAGCTGTTCTCTTGAACTTTACTCCTGGCACTGGCTTCCTGCTCTTCTGACCATTCCACATTATCCCTGTTGTGAAAAATAAAACGAACTACTCAGCTGAGAACAGTAGGGCAGAGATAGGGAGAAAAGTTCTCGCCAGCCCTCCAGATTGACAGCTGTGGAGCTTTCCCACAGTCTAATTCTAGCTCAGCAACAGCGTAACCACAACCAGCACACGCGGTTCCCAGTTCCACAGCACGACAAAAGACGTGACTAGAAGGGATCTACTCAGCCGAGAACAGTAGGGCAGAGACAGGGAGAAAAGAGAAAGTTCTCGCCAGCCCTCCAGATTGACAGCTGTGGAGCTTTCCCACAGTCTAATTCTAGCTCAGCAACAGCGTAACCACAACCAGCACATGCGGTTCCCAGTTCCACAGCACGACAAAAGACGTGACTAGAAGGGATTCCAGGAGACACCAAATCTGTCCCCTAAATGTTTTCCCTATTTGACACCAAATCTGTCCTCCAAACCTCTTCCTTGTCTGATGCTTCGCCAAGCTTAGAGGAAATAAATCCTCATTATAAATTCATAAGCACAAGCAGAGCCTCCTTGGAGAGGAGTTGCTACTCTCACGCGGTGAAAAGCACTTGTTCCTACACGGGTGACAGGCAGGCAGGTGCTTGCAAGCTTTCGCTCAAGCAGGTCAGCAACGTGGGCCCTCTGATTTGGCTGTCTTAGAAAACTCCATTTTCTTTCTCAAGTTAAAACAAAGAAGGCAGTATGGTTATTTGGAAAGTGTTATATTAATATTACACACAATTATGAGAAAAATACGCAGGGCACTTTAAAGCATTAAGAACTATTAATAACTTAAACGTGCATACGTAGTTGGGTAGTCATTAAAGTGATTCACTTGACCTTTTTTCATTAAAACAAGTGAATAAAAAGCAGAATACAAGGACCAAGGCAACACTATTCTGGCCTCAGGAGAAATTAGTCTTTTGATATTAACTCACAAAACAAAGATGTTAATGTCAAGCCTCTGAAAAAACTAGATTACTAGGAGTTTCTACTGGAAAATACTAGTCCCAAAATGAATGACAAGCTGATACATGCACATATTACTTTATTACAAATTAAACACACCCAATTCTTAATGGGGTATAGCAGCCAGAGACCAGAAGTGGATATATTTACTAAAAAAAAAATACACAAAATACCTTCAGCTTCTAGCAAATTCAACAATAAATATCTTAAAAAGGCAACTTCTCCAACCAGACACCTCCTGTTCTGAGCTAACACCGGGCACAACCTCACAGCATTGTGTGGCAGCAGATGGGGGAAACGATCTTTGTTGAGTTCAGACACTAGTCACTAAAGTGTACAGATGGAAAAGGGTTACAGATTCCCGAGGGCGGCTAATTTGACTTTATTAACCATAGCAATGAAACAGGTGCTACAGATCAAGGCAACACATTGCCCTGAAACATTTAGAGAGCCTGAGGAATCCCAGCGGCTTCGGGAAGGCTCAGGACTCCCTGGGACGAACCATCCTCAAGCACAGTCCGAACAGGGTAAGGCCCTCCCGCCCCTCCAAGCCCGCTCCCCGCCC
>NW_009704183.1:0-6155 GCF_000703405.1 Apaloderma vittatum
GCCCTGTCCCTGCCCCTCTGACCTCCCGAAAGACAGTGCTCGGGGTTTTTTGTGGGTTTGGGGGTGTTTCGTTTGTTCGTTTGTTGATTTGCTCATTTTTTTTCATTCGAAGTTTGCCGGTTTGGGTGCAGGTCGTGTTCAGTTTCCCCCCTGCAGGTGTGAAGTTGTAAGCCATGCACCGAGTTTTATATTAAAAGTATCGTGTAGGTTGGGGGTTTTTTTGTATTATTTTGTGGTTTGGGTTGTTTTTTTTTCTCGTGATAGGCTTTTCTTAGAGATATAAGCAAATTCTTTTAATTTTTTTTCTTTAATGCAGGAGTTGCTCAGGGTGATGAGGACAATCGATGACAGGATTGTCCACGAATTAAACACTACGATTCCAACGGCTTCCTTTGTAGAGAAAATTGATGCCGGCCAGACATGTAAAGAGCTGTACCAGTCTGTGAGTGTGCGCGCCTCCGACTTCCAGATGTTTTGTTGTGTGCAGTGGCCAGTACAGCGTCCGCAGTTTCTAAGGCAGCCACTGCCTTGATTTATCAGAGAATCACAGAATGGTTTGGAAGGGATCTTAAAGATCATCTAGTTCCAACCCCCTGCCCTGGGCAGGGACACCTCCCACTAGCCCAGGTTGCTCCAAGCCCCATCCAGCCTGGCCTTGGACGCTGCCAGGGAGGGGGCTGCCACAGCTTCTCTGGGCAGCCTGTGTCAGTGTCTCAGCACCCTCACAAAAAAGAATTTCTTCCTAATGTCTAATCTAAATCTACTGTCTTTGAATCTGGAAGTCCTATCCCACTCCCTGATAAGGAGTCCCTGCCCTTCTTTCCTATAGGCCCCCTTCAGGCACTGACAGGCCACTATAAGGTCTCCCCAGAGCCTTCTCTTCTCCATGCTGAACAGCCCCAGCTCTCTCAAACTGTCCTCACAGGGGAGCTCCTCTAGCCCCGATCACCTTTGTGACCTCCTCTGGACTCGCTCCAACAGGTGCATGTGCTTCTTATGTTGGGGGCTGTGGAGCTGAACGCAGTGCTCCAGGTGGAGTTTCAGGAGAGCAGAGCAGAGGGGCAGAATCACCTCCCTTTACCTGCTGGTCATGCTCCTTTTGAAGCAGCTCAGGATACAGTTGGCCTTCTGGGCTGCAGATGCACGTTTCCTGATCATGTTGAGGTTCTCATCAGTCAGCACCCCCAAGTCCTTCTCTGCAGGGCTGCTCTCAATCCACTCATCTGCCACCCTGTGTTTGTGCTTGGGATTGCCCCCACCCAGGTGCAGGACCTTGCACTTGCCCATGATGAACTTCATGAGGTTGGCACGGGCACACCTCTCAAGCCTGTCCAGGTTGCTCTAGATGACATCCCTTCCCTCCAGCGTGTCAACCGCACGGCACAGCTTTATGCTGTCAGCAGACTTGCCAAGGGTGCACTGGATTCCACTGTCCATGTCACTGACAGTGCTCTCTGTATCTTCAGCTGGCATTTTCAACTACTCTGCGCAGCCAAACCTTGCATATGTAACGGCTAATTCAGTTCAAAACCATGCGGGCAACTTACCTGCTCTGCAGTAGCGATCTTTTGAGGTGTGTTTCAGGCTCTGTTGGATAAGTGTTTAGGCTAATCCACTTCTCTCTTTAAAAAATGGATGCTAACACCCTTTTTGTGCTACTTTGCAAGACTCCTGCTCATATGTATCTTTGACTTTTGATCAACTTGGTAGCTGCTGCTCATGGTTGCTTCTAACACATGGACTACAGAGTCAAAGGGGTATCTATAGGCATAGCAATAGCTTTACTTTAGAAAGTATCTTTAACTTGTAGCTCGGAGGTTTGTTCGTTGCTGAGTTGTTGTGACTTTCTTTCTCGCCCCACTTAGCTGATGGATGCTCACACCAGCAGAGAGAGAATCATCAAAAACTGCATCGCTCAGACTTCCAGCATAGTGAAAACTCTCAGAGAAGAGAGGGAAAAGGCGCAGGATGACGTAGCATTATTAAAACAACTCAGGAAAGAGCAGACGAAGGTGAGTGCTGGAGCTTTTTAGAGTTCACTTAGAGACGAAGAAGAGGATGTCTTTCCTGAATGGAAAGAACAGTGTGATGGAGAGAACCTGAATTAGGTCCTACTCGGGTAATATTTTCTGAGGTTCTTGTTGGCTGGGTTTATGGGAACCATTTTCCTGAGCCCTCAAGACAGAGCTGCTTTTGTCGTCAAAGTGGAGCATTTTCTGAGATCCGATTACACAAATGCAGTAGAAAAACATGTGTGCGTCCACAGGGTGGACTCTAATCTTCAGTAACACTGCTTAGTGCACAACTTACCTGGGGCTTGCTTAGTCCTTTTGAAATGCCTGAAGGTCCATTTCCCCTTCTTTCAGGTCTTGTAAAACTAGTATATCTGCAAACGTCAAGTTTGGGTGCCAAGATGCAAACACCAGAAGATGATGAAATACAGCTTCTGTGTGTGTCTCTTGCACCATGTGGTTACAGCTGTCCCTTTTTGTCATCACCCTGAGAAGCATTGTTCTTACTCGGTGTGTTAACTGGAGTTCCTGTCCTCTACAAGGAGGAATTTCTTGTTGTTTAGTATTTCTTGAATTAATCTTTTGAGTACATTGTGATGGTGCGAGAGAGACTTCTGGGTTTGCGTAAGGAATTTTAGTGTGCAAACACCTTCTCAACCTTCTGGCTTCTGGAGGTGAACAGAGATGATTAGATGGAGTATCAGAAGGGAACCCTGCTGAAGTTCTTGCCACCATTCCAGGGTCCCCTTTGTATGGAAAGAGATACTGCATGTGTAGCTCTAGGAGTGGAGGTAGCAGGGATGTGAACTATTCCATTGATTTCTCTTCCACACCTGCTCCACAGGGCTTGTGTTCATTTTACATATTTTTCCATGCCATATGCTTGCAGCACATACCAAATAAGATGGTTTGCGTATTGCTTTTTTTTTTTTTTTGCATACTTTGGGTAGGTCTGTCTGCTGTGTTCAGTTGTCTGGTGAATGTTCCTCTGCTGAGGACCAGGGTTTATAGACTGGTTTATAGGCTTTTATAAACCAGGGTTTATAGACTGATTTATAGACTTTTATAAACCCGAGTTTATAAACTGGTGCCTTTGAGTTTCCAATGTAACAGTGCATTCTTCTCGTAACATCCCACCGTTGTGTGTGTGTATATTTATAAGTGTGTGTGAGTGGTCCTGTATCCTGGATGTGGCTTCCTCTGCTGCAGTACTCTAATAAGACTGGAGGAGACAGGTCTGGAAATCTTAATTTTGCAGTGCTCTGTACTTCCAAGGGAAGCCTCTTGTAGCACGTTTCAAAGAGCAGTTGGGTGCTAATGCAGTTATAGTAAAAGAGGTTCCTGGGGGGATGATTTGAACTGAAACATCTGATTTTTCCCTGACATTGGGTGAACTGTTCATTCATGTGCTTTTCAGAGACGTGCTCTGACCTGAGCTCAGATTTAGAGAACCAGGTGGCAGGCGAGTGATTTTATCCTTAAAGCTTCACTTACAAAATTGCTAACAAGCATCTGTATTAATTTGGAAGTTAAAGCAACAGCTTGGTATTTTCTACAAATTTTGTTTGCAGAGACAGTTCTTGAAATTTTTTAGTTACTGAGCCCAAAACCTACCACTGAAATGACTAGGAGCGTCACAGTGGTAATGTTTAATAATTGGAAGGGATTTCAAATCTTAAAAGCAATCCATGATTTGGAAACATCCCAGAGATCTTTTGAGGAGATGACCACAAATTTGCACTTGGACTTTGAGATGTAGACCCCTGCTGCTTATTTCTTTTTTTTTTTCCCCACCGATTGTCCATGAGAGTTGTGTTTTTTCTACAAGTCAGAAAAGCTATCTAGACAGAACACATCCTGTATTTAAGATTGTGCATTTCAAATGTAGAATCACTTGGTTGCACTACAGATCTGTGTTCTCCTGTCATTTGTGTTTTTCTCATCTTGCTAATGGTACAAGTTGGAGGACTTTATCCAAAATTATCACTTCTGGGTTGTTGATTAAAAATACCTGGAATACTGTCAGTCTAGCAGCCAATTCTTTTAATCCACTTATATCGAAGCAACTTTTGATTATTGTATTAATTTGTTATTGTCTTAGTTTACTTGAATGAAGTATCATAAAATACTTGAGCACATAAATTCTAGAAATCCCAGAAATACAGCGTGATGGTTATTAGCTACATCAAGCAAATTAGTAAGGCATGTTAAAATCTGAGAATATGTTAAAAAAACAACAATAACCACAAGAACACCCCTGTGTAGCCATGTTGATTGATGCTCTGTTGCTGTTTAGGTCTGCAAGTTTAAGGAAAAGGCTATAATAGTGGTTTTTGCTCATGCTTGATGTCAAAGGCAATTAATGTGACAGTCCAGATGACTGTAAACCTATTCACATCCTCCAGCAGGAAAAGCCTTTCTTTGAACTGCTAAAGATCTTCTGAATGATTATTTTATACAGAGTAGTCCTGGTCATCTAGTTACTGTGTGGATGCTGGATTGTTATTTCAAACAGTTTGAAGTCCTATGGAGTAGGTGGAAGTCCGTTCAACAACTGTGGTAGCTAGGTGTGTCTGGATATCTTGCTCGGAAGGGTTTTGATGGGGATGCTGTCTTGATTTTCACTTGTTCACCAACTTTCTCCTTGGAACCGTATATTTAAAATGGATAAACTGGGATCCTTAGTCTGTTGTGTTAGACATGCCAGCAAAAATGCATCCTAAATGTAGGTAAAAATGGCAGATAGTTCTTCTGTCTACTGCTATTGCTTCACATGACCACAAGTCACCTGAACACGACTGTCAGACCCTGCCCCTTGGAGTTTCTAGTATGTGTGAAACAAAGAGATTCTTCAATTTCTTATGGGTTGAGTGAGTTCTCAAGAACTGCCAGAGCTTTTGCATCTGAGTAAACCTGGTTTGTCCTACTGTGATCATGTAACGTATTAACTGTTTCAGGTGGCATGAAAATATGTGATCTGTTTTTGTAAACCCTTTTTTAGTCAGTGCACAGAGTAGTCAGTAAGGGGAGTGGAGAGGATCTCTTGGTTAGGTGTAGTTTTTTTTGTCTGTGAAGCCATTAATGTTAATCAGCTTATTGCTAGCAAATCTCATGGGCAATATTTAAGCACAGAGCATGAGTAACCAGCAGCTACTTCTGCCAGGCTTGCGTTGTGAGCCTACCTTCTTCGGGCCCTTGCAGGCATCAGTCTGTCCCAAGTATTGGCTGAATGGATGGGCCAGGTTTTCAGGATGATTGTGCATCATGCCCTTCAGGAAGGGTCGTGCACGTGGTACTGAGGTTGTGATCTAGAAAGTTGTGATGGTAGTAAATATTGAAGGCTACAGGGAGGCCTGTTTGACAATAACCTCTTTATCTGTTGCTTCCCGCAGTTGAAATTGATGCAGTCGGAGCTGAATGTTGAAGAAGTGGTAAACGACAGAAGCTGGAAGGTACTCGGTCATTTAAAATACTGATGATGTTCTGTCCCAACAGATAGTCCTGTGCTGGAAGTGTGGGACCAGTGCCTTATGAGGCAGGTTAATTAGAAATAGATGAGGGCAGTGCTGGGGGAAACATTCATGTTGATCGTTTTCCCAGTCTGGATGCAGAGCCCAAGAGCTTTTCATTTGCACTGCAAAGGAAAGAAAAGCATCTGATTTAGTGGGGAGGGAGGACTGTGGAGTGCTCTCCGTATAGATCCCTTTATCTGCCTTGCCCTGTGGCCTAAGACTTTGTAGACTTTTCTGTGGTGGCCTGTCTGAAAAGCTTTGCTGGGCATCTAATGATGTCCCAGAGATGAGTCCTTCAAATCTGGGTGTGTTTGGTACTGCTCATGCTTCTGAGCAGAGACCAGAGGAGGGTAGGGTTGTAGAAGTGGAATCTCTTCGTGATGGTGCTTCTGCAGGCCGGGACTGATGCTTCCTGGTGCAAAGGGCAGGTTTGCCGTCACTTTCCTGTGTCAGCAGAGAGAGCAGATCACCCTCTGGATCAATGCCCTCAGACACTGTCCTATTCTAAATTCTAAAGTGATCTTAACACTGATCTTAAATTTTGAGGTGGCTGTATTCTCTCACTGCAGAATTTTACATTTAGCTTCCTTTCCTCATTTCTGTTAGCTTTTCAGAGCTTTCAGTACTGTGT
>NW_009704183.1:6186-12883 GCF_000703405.1 Apaloderma vittatum
CTTTCCCTCTCTACCTGCAAAAATGATTTTTGTAAATAGCTAGTACTAGCTGCAGCTCTGGATTTAATCTCTACTTCAGGATTTTAGTCCCCTAGATTGTATCACAGTAAAGGCAATACAGCTTAAAGTCTTGCATATTCTTGGAGATCTAGTCACCACAGTGAAGCTTCATGCAGGCTGATTAGACAAGCATTTACATGGTTTTCCACATATGTTTTGCCATCATTTGCCACTGTATGGTCGGAAAAAGCTAATCATGCCCTTAAGCGTAATTAATTTTAAACCAGCTCCGATATCACTAAGCAGCGCCACAGCCTTAACAACATGCTGCAGGTCAAAGGTAGCAAATATTTTATGGCAGCTCTGCTACAGGGGAACAAACCCTGCTCCCATCTTCATTCTGAAGGCCAGAGTTGGCACCAAATTTGGTGCCGAAGCCAGTGGTTTCCTTGTAGCTGCATTAAACTTTTGCTATTGACAGAAATGTAATTTTTTTTTTTCTGAAGATGCAGACTTTACAAACAGTAAGGTATGCAGGATGCAGGGATATGTTAGTCTGCTAGTGTTTGGAGTAGAACTTGAAGCGGAAAGTATTTCTGGGTTTTATCTCCAGCACTGCCATTGTCTGCCTTTTAGTATAGGTATAAATGTCTCAGCTGCCTGAAAAATAAGTCACTGAAAGAATTAGAACCAGTCACAATTGGTGACCAAAGACAGTTTGTTACATGCAAGTGGTTATTGGTTTACAGATGAGAACTTCCTATTTTTTTTTATTTTTTTTTTTTTACTGTGACAGACTTTTAGTTGGAAAGTACTCTTACATATTTACATTAACCCTAACTAACTGAAAGCTGATTGGAAAGATCTGGAAAAAACAGGAAACAGTTTTTTCAAACATTTACTCTGAGTAGATTTAGCAATAGAGGCATACAGAAGGATAGTGTTTTATAGAAATGCATGTAGTGGAATTCTGTTTGGCTGATACCAAACAAGGAATTGACTTCCAAACCGAGACACTTGCAGTAGTCTCTGTACAGCATTTCCACACTGAAGTTTATCATTGCAGTGCTTTGTATTAATATGTAGAAGACGGGAAGATCAAATTTCTGTGAAGCAACATGAATGTTAAGGTTTCTCAGACACTGTCTGAAAAATGAGAATGTCACTTCACAGGTAAACCAATGGAGTTAGTTGTCCTGAGTAACACACTGAGGTCTGTAGGGCAGTGATCCTAAAGGTAGGAGGCGATATTAATAAGATTTCAATAATGATCTTCTTTCCATGCACTGCAGAAGTACTGTTAAAAATGCTTTAAAAGTTTGCATGATAGCAAGGGGGCAGCTGCATTTTTTTTCGATGTGTTGTTTGATGCAAGAGACCATTATAGTGTTTTAGAGTGTATTTCCAGTACCCTTTAAGATAAACATGCCCTTTAAAAATGTCTTTGACAGACGTGGAGAAAAATGGTGCAATTTATTTCAGTACTGAAATGCTTCTGAGTGGGAACCCTTTGTGTCTCTTAATTTCTACAATTTCCTTCTGTGGCTTGTCTGATCTCAGACCTTTACGTACTGTTTAACTCTTCCAGAGGTGTCCATTGCATGTAGTAATGTAGTGGGATGGGCTGTCTGTGTGCAAGTGAAAGACATTATATCACAGCTTTTGTTTTCTGAAGCAGCTTCTGATATGTGTCTGTTTTTTAAAGTAAATTAAATTTGAAAATAGACTGAAAATAACTCAAAAATGGTTAAGAATCAATGCTAAAAGTAATGCGTGCTCCAAAGTTCCCTTTTGCTGAAGTTGCTGTAGGTTCTGAACTCTTAAGATCAGCTGTAGAAGATTCTAGGAAGATACGGTTTACAATAACGTATTTTTATAAAGTGATGCATAACTTCCCCAAATTACAAGACTAATCATTTTGCACGTGAAGACAATGGGAGAGTTCACGAAACCTGACATCTGAAGACCGCAGGCCTGAAAAGACTGCAGGATCTGAAAAGTCTGTGGACAGCTTGGCGAAATGTGCTATTGTGGAAGTGCTGATGGGGCAACTTATAACTGCCAGTGCCTCAACTTGGTGCTAGGTGGTGCTCGTGTCGCTTTTCAGGGCGTACACCAGGCCAAGTTTGCATCTAAAATAATAAATAACTGAACCACTTGTAAAGAGCACCTGTAACTCTGGCGTGAGTCTTTGATTCAGGCTGCCTGACTTTAAATAGTCAACATCTGTTGGCCCTTGTTAGGGAAAGCAGTCTGCTTGACGAGCTAAATAAAAACCATCCTCAGTTCTGTGTGCTAAATTTTACCCAGAGCGGTGCCAGAGGTGAGTGAGGTGAGAGCAGCATGCCCTTTGCAGCGCGCTGGCAGCACCAGCGGTCAGATAACTAAAAGTGTGAACGTGGCTTCCAAGAGCTCTTGCACCTTCTTTTAGGTGTCACAACAACGCAAAATGTGTTTCCTCAGGAAGGAGAAGAATACGGTGTCCAAATCAGAATGCCAGATTGAGTTTAACAGGACACAGCAGGTCAGGAGCCTTCCACTGATAACGTCCCTCCCTCTTTAAAAAACAAACCAACAAAAAACCCAACACCAAACATCAGCATCTTTGATGGTAACAGACTACCAGGATGATGAGCCTGCCTTATCTAAGGGAGAACACTGTTAGCGCTGTGCAGCCCCCCCAGCATAAGGCTGGAAATTTTGGAATCATTAAAGCCAGGAGAGAAGGTGAATGGAGACAGATGTCTTGGTAAGTACCATTTATTGGTACAGCAGGGCTGGGCAGCTGGAAGTGGGTGCTATGTGAAGAGGTAGTTGCCTGAACTGGCTCTGAAGTTCTGTTCCCCTTTTGGGTGAGGGCTGATTTGCTTTTGCTGTTCTGTTTTGGTGTCTCAGGTATTCAATGAGCGTTGCCGAATTCACTACAAGCCTCCGAAGAGTCAATGATGTGGGATGTTTTCCATCGAGGTGGTCCATAACCGTGAGAGCCAAACTGGAAAGAGACCTTGGGTGAGCTGTATTGGGACCTTCCAGAACCAGTAGAACCCAGTCTTGCTTTGTTTTGGACCTACTTAGCTGAAATCTCAAGGTTGAAATGATTCTCCTGTAATTAAGAGAAAACAACTCCTCTTTTGTACAAAACATGTGAACAAATGAGTTTTATAGTATTAAAATAATTTTCAAATGGAATGCGAAACCGGCATCTTTCTTGAACTTCTACAGCTTCAGCAATCCAAAAGGGGAAGAAACAGTAAAAACCAGCTCTGAGCAGGGAGGCCAGGGCTCTCCCTGAACTGGTGCTTGCCAAACTGTCAGGGAACACAGTGTGCATGTGCGAATAATCTACTAAAATCTGGAAGGAAGTAAAAGTTAGAAGCTACCAGCGTTGTTCCAGACAGCTCAACACTGGCAGGGCAGGTTCAGAGTTGCATACTGTCCCTCAGTCTCTGTGACCACGTTCTGGATTCCTCTTTCAAATGAGGAATGTGATGTCAATTAAAACCACTTTGGGTTGGAGATGAAGATATGTCTCATTTGGGTACGAGTTAACTATGCTATGACCTTATTTTGTCCCTCCTTCTGAACCTGTAACACTAATTCTATAGGTGAACTGTGTTTGAACTGAGGGAATAGCTGGCCAGACCCGATCCTGTTGATTCTGGCCATGGTGTTATATTCAGAAAGCTTTGATGAAATATCCCTGCAGTATTTAAAAGTGGATAATATGAGGAAAACAGATTTGCTGTAATTAAACCTTTATTTCTTACTAACTCTAGTTGGTTAGTGGTCAAATGACAAGGTCTGCTTGGTTGCCAGCTGTTTTCAGTGCTTAAAAGTCTTTAAGAATCATTGAACTTGAACAGAACCTTAAAAATACAGGCTCCACCTTGCAAATGCTTCGAATTCATTAATAGCAGAAAAAGGTGCTATTATGTACTCTCACATGTGTGTAAGCTAAGCTGTACATATATAAGGAGTGAGAAGTAAAAGGAGGCAAGTACCTGTGCTGCTGAAAGCTACAAAAATCTGTGCAGCATCATCTGTTGTATAGGTGCTTGTCCAGTAGAGCCTTGAACTACTTGGTGGCCTTTATTTTTTGGCAGCATAGTCATTTAGTCTCGTTTTTCTTTGAGAATGAGGCAGCAATGTGTTTTAAGTCTCAGGATTTAATCCTAATGTTCAGACTTTGGGGTTTTTTTTCCAAGGTACTGCAACTGCTCTAAGCAGAATTTTACTCCAGTTGGAGTCCTCCTCTCGCTCTTGAAGTATTCTTGTTTTTCTGCGGCTCCAAAAGCAGAAAACATGTTTGTTCTTGAACTGTTAAATACTATAATTGTTTATCCTTGGAGTGGAAATCAAATACTGCTCAGAATTGTGGGCTGAATTGACAGTAACCTAATTGCCACAGGAGGTGGTCCGCTAATGAAATGCTGAGGACAGTTAGCTTTGATTTCAAAGCTGGTACTCTAATACTGATACCTGATATAGGTGTCTAAAATGCTTGTTCTCTGCAGGGTTTGGATCTAAAACTGCAGGGATAAATTCTCTTTTTAAGCCAGTTTTATGATAGAAACTTCTGCCAGTGTGTATAGAGTTGGCATCAATACTCTTGAAATGTACACGTGTATTTCTGTAGAAACTAGAGATTGTAAAGAGAATTAATTGCTGTCCTCCTCTATCCATCCAGATGTTTGCTCTGCTGTTGTGGGAAAACTTCTCTTAAACAGATGCTGTGAAAAATGACCTATGAAATGGTTGTGATACATACAGAATTATTTTTTTTGTAGTAGTAAAAAAAAAATCCAACCCCAACAGAGGACTATTTTTCATTTGAATATAAGGCTGAACAAGTAGATCTACACAAAACTTTCTGTGAAAAACTTCTGGCACTATGAGGAGACTTCTAAATCTCAAACATCCATTCTTCATGTGTTTGCAGTTTGTGTACAGAGGTTTGTGCTAAGAAGTTGAGTTACTCTGTTTAGTTTGCTCTGAGCACAGAGGGATCTCTTACAGTACATGGCAAATCACATGGATCAGAGGCTGTTTGAATCTTGCTGTTGAACTTAGTGGAACATTAAGGTGAGTAGCTGGAATTGCATGCCGTGCTTTGGGGCGTGGGGAAGGAGAAAGTGGCCTTGCTGGTTTTTGAGTATGTGAGATCCGACTGTGAAGCGGGATGTTTTGCCATGGTAGGCAGGTGGCATTGGTGTGAGCTGGGGGCCATACTGAACAGAGGCAGGTAATATCTCTTGTGTCTCGTGATGCCTCTGTGTCCCTTCTAGGATCATGCTTAGCCTCTGATTGAATCCTGCTTCAGCTTGACCATCGAGATGGTCACAAAATTACTGGGCTGCTTCGTGTCATATGCGGTTCCAATGACAGACCCCACAAACACCAGGATTTCATCCTTTTTCTAGTTCTAACTTCTGTTTCTGCAAGTAAAGGCACTTGAGTAAAAAGCACCGCTGATGCCCCTGCCCAGAGTCTGGATCTCCTGCAGGTGGCTTACCCCTCTGTTGGGGCTTTCCCATTGCTTGGAAATGGAGAATATTGGTGGGTAGATCCTGCTTGCTTGGAGAGTCCTCTGCTGCTTGTGCTGCTTGTTTGCTGATGTGAAACAGAAAGAGTGGCTTTTTTCTGGCACTCTGGGCTGTTGTATTCTGCAGCCTGTAGGCACTCGAAACTGATTAAATAGGTAATTTCTGCACAGATTTTTTTTTTAAGGATAGATTTTGGTTCTCTTGAAGCAGACTGAGGGACAGAGGTTCTTTACTGGTACCATGGGTTCAATGCACATGGGGATATGATAACTGTGCTACCGAAGTTCAGGTTTCTGTTAATCCTAGCTGATGTACAGTGTCAGAAATCTCTTGAAATCAGAGTGAGTAGAAGGAGGGGAAACCCGTTTTACAGACCAGCACGCTGAAAGTGAAGGCTGTTGTTACTGCAGTGGTGACAAATCGATCTTGCTTTGGGTTCGGTAGGTGGAGGGCTGCTTTCCTTCAGCAGCACTTACAGTGGTGCAGGCCATGTGTCGCTCCATATGGTGGCAATTACATGTCTTGTCATTGCAAACCCAGCATACAAACCTCCTGATTTAGCTTTCACAATCGTTTCTAAAGAGGTGGCTTAATTTCTGGTTTAAAAATTACTCATAAATACATAGCCCTGGGGCTTGTCTATTTCTTTTTTTTTTATTTGTTTACTTTGTTAACTATACAGGTGGTTTTATTGACTATAGCTTCTGCTATAGAAATGCCACTGGAATTTGGGATGGCAGATAGTGTTCCCGCAGAAACAAAACAGACTGATAGGCCTCTGCATAGAGGCAGTTTGCTGACAATTTGTTTTTATTTCCCTTCCCTTCTGCACATCTCTGTGAATTCTTGGGGCAGGGGGGTGAAGTTTTGGTGCTTTGAAGTTAAAAAACAGAAAACCCAGAAATAATGGAGTCTAATGAATTATTTCCATGCAACCTTAACACCTAGTTTCACACCTGAAGTTTTCCCAAGATTATAAATTAACCCTCCTAGTCCTTGTCCTCTGGATACTTCTTACTATTAGAATTGAGAGTTCTCCAGAGGAGTAACTCTGCCCAGGGAACTTTACCATCCCTGCCCAGGGGAGTTAGTGCATCCTAGTGATGGAGAAGTTTATAGCATTGTAGAATCATAGAATGTTTGAGGTTGGAAGG
>NW_009704184.1:0-61547 GCF_000703405.1 Apaloderma vittatum
GCCACTCCTGCCCCAGTCGGTAGCACTGCAGAGGGTTATTGTGGCCAAAATGTAGGACCCTGGACTTGTCTTGTTGAACTTCATCCCATATGTGAATATATAGGGCCCTGATATAGGCCTCTTAGCTCTGCGAGCTGGCAAAATACATAGGGATGCTGAGAAATTAAGTTCTGTGTTGCCCAGAATCTTTAGTGAGTCTAGCTTGGAGACCCTTATCATTTGATTATTTTAATTCTGAGAGTTCCTAGAGGCCAGAGGGAGGATCAGGATCTCACTGGGTTAGATGTTACACAGACGTGTCGGAAGAGGCTTGCCCTGGAGGTCTTTCAATCTACATACAAAACGATTAAAGATTAGAGAAACAGAAACATCATGCAAGTGCAATAATCAGATGATTAGTGATAAATGTCGCATTAGTTCCATATTAGATTTTATTCCGTTGTTTTCTTGTTATATTCCTTTACTTTCACCTCCAAAGATTAGAGGTAAAGAAAGAAGAACTGATGCTTTCCACTCCTGTTAATGTATCTCACCTGTGGCAAAAAAACAACTGGCATATTGTTTCTGTGTAGTTATTATAGTTTATTTTTTTCCATAATATTTATTATTATTAGAAATATTAGCATCAATAATTGTGGTTTTTACTATTATGGTGCCCAAGGTCTGACAGAGATAGGAGGCATATTGGAAACATGCTGTATAAACAGGAATAAATCAATTTCTAGTTAGTTCAGCAGCCCTAATTCTGCTACTTGTAAGAAAATGAAGATACTTTTAAGGAAAAAAAAAAAGTTCAGTGATTAAAGTATTATCTCCCTGAGCTCCAGCCCTCTTAAGGGACAGCAAAATTTTGTCTTTCAGAAGTCTACATTTTCCAGCTTTATAGCTACATGTTAATTTCTGTGCATAGATTAGTCAATATGCATCTCTGAAGATTTTGCTTCACTTAAGTACATCAGTCAGCTGGCAATACTTAAGCCATGTATGAAATGGAGTCAATTTTCTTCCTATGTTCTACTCTCTAACGCTGCCTATAGCTCCAATAGATTTCATTATTTGGTACCTGTGAATTTAGTGAAGTGCAGTACATGTCATGGGAAGCTGTGGGTAAGTTACACCAGCATCTGGCACTTGCCATAATTGAGATGTAGGAAGAGTGAAAGAAATCAGAGCGCCATTGAAATCAGTGGTACCACTTGCTGCCCTCCCCCTGAGGACAGGATTTCAGGCCACATGTATTGGTGAGGGCATGTCCCCGGCTTCAACTAAACCATTCTGCCTATGGGAATTGTCTTTTATGTCCCATGTGGAGAGGATCTTCAACATAGTTTTGATTTGTTATTGCTTAGAGGTCTGCTTGGGAGTAAATCTAACAACCAATTTATACAATGATAACTTTGAAAAGTTAAGGAAAAGTTTTCCTTCAAAAACTGTGTAGGAGGTTCAGTGATACAAATCCTTTTCCTGAGACAAGTTTAATAGAGCCTCATCAGCGTCAGAAACACAACTTTTGCCCTTCACTTTTTTGAAGAGCTCTAATTAGCCTCGTGTTTGCTTCTGTTTCTCTCATTGCAGCCCCGTTCTTTGGTTCCACAGCCAGAATCTTCCTTGACCTGTCTCGCTGTCATGAAGCTGAATATTTTAAATGATCTAAAGGCTCATTCTCCAGCAAGGTCTTGCTTTGGGGAACACAAGTCTCTCTCAAGGTAGTTTGGGAAATGCCTGTTTCTCCTCTGATTTTCACAGCTGGCACTAGATGGTGCTACGTTACTGAGCTTTGCTTCAGAAAACAACATCAATTTTAGTCTCCATTTATCTCCATCTCCTGGGAAAGGGTAGGGCTTCTTTACTCACATTGGAAACATGGGTACAGTAAAAATACGTTTTTCTAACCCTAAACCTTAGCTTTTGTCAGTGCAGGACCGGTTCCAAACCGGAACATTGTTTCAGCTCAGTCTGCTTGTTCCCTTTTCTTCTAAAAATGATGCTGCTGTTTCTGCATTTCCTTGGTCCATGTGGTGTATGACATGTTCACTGGGGGCCTGGAGTTACTGCTAGTCACAGTATCCCATCTATCTATTTAATTTATTCCTGTAATTCCCCATCTCTCTTCCTGCTCCTTACACGCAGCCATTTCTTAACTAACTTCTTCAATTGTTGTTTATGATCAAAGAACCCCAACAGATCTGTTTAAAGCAATTTGCTGTATTTTTCAACAACAAAAGCATAAATTAAAAAAAAATGGACTGGATAGATTGAAAAGAAAAAAAAATCAGTATTGTCTACCACAAAAGATAGTACAGGCAGGCTTTTCAGTACAACGCATAGGGGGCTGTACAGGGGCCACGCAGACAGATTTTCAACCCTCTCCCAGTTTGCTGCCTTCGTAATTGAGCTTTGTCTCCAAATTCTTCTGCATTACTCCTCCTCAGGTTGTCTGGAGCCAATGCTGCCGATAGTATCAATGAGGGTAGAGGGCTTTAACTAGACTCGGTCTATTCCCTTCCACCCCCACATGGCATTTGCTGGTTTGAAATACCAGGCTTCGCTGTTGTAGTGAGATGCTGTTGCAGGAGAGATGCCGATTTGTGTTTGGCTCTGATCAACGTGAGCGCCGAGGCTTTCCTCATGCGGGTGGACACGACCCTGTCTCCAGCTGGTGGAGGAGAAGGAGGTGAAGAGCTTCTCTGGTGCTGTCATTAGCCTTCCACTGGGAGTGTGGCTTAACCTCTCCCTGTTGATGGCTGGCTCCTGGTCCAGCTGTGGGGATGGGGTCACGGGGCAGCCTGGGCAGCCTGTCCTCTTCCAGGCCTGGGAACAGGCAGAGGGAACCTAAGGGGTGACCACAGAGACAGGTGCAGATGAGGGTGGGTGGAAAGGGCAGTCTGAGGTCAGGCAGGATCTCTCCAGTCTGTATCTCAATAGACTTCCTGCAGTTACCGAAATAACAAAGGACAAGGTTTCAGAACAGAGGCAGGGAAGACCATTCTCTGATC
Source organism: Apaloderma vittatum (assembly GCF_000703405.1). Taxonomy (NCBI): domain Eukaryota; kingdom Metazoa; phylum Chordata; class Aves; order Trogoniformes; family Trogonidae; genus Apaloderma; species Apaloderma vittatum. The sequence goes on from NW_009704184.1 coordinate 2,997, forward strand.
CCATTCATTCTGAGACTGAGGTTGAGCCTTGAAAGAAGGGACTGAAAAGTCTAATGTAAAAAGTCTAAACCTGTGGATGAATAAGCCTGATCTTCAGCTGTCCATCTGGGTTTCTTCAAGGTTTTTGTGTGTGCAGTAAAAACCTATCTATGTCTCCAGGAAACAAATGAGTCCCAAATGCAGAGTTTAGAGGGCTTGAATCTGTCTCTGCTGCAGATCCAGGTGAAATGTGAAAGCTCAGCTGGATCTGTGAAGGGTCTCTGGGCCAGATTAATTCCTGCAAATTTGCTTCCTCGGTGTTTCTTCAAATTCTTACCTCCATTTAGGGTGAATCTTTGCAAAACATAGTGTATGTGTCTGTTGCAGAAGTTACACCGAAGATCTAAAATACTGATCCCAATGAGAGCATTTTCTCATTACTGCTGACTGAGGTTTCACACAGTGTTAGTTCAAATGGATGAGGAAAAAACATTGAAATAGTCTCAGTGCAGAAGTTCGGTAAAATGTATTGCAATATGACCATTATATTGAGTAGGAGGAAAAAGATGGGAAATTTTCTGTGACAGAGGCTGTGTGTGAGCTTGAGGTGGCCTCAGAATTACCCAGGCAAAATTCAGCTGAACTATATATTTCAAAACCTGAGACAGGAGAAAGAGCAGCACATATTAGTCTCTCATCTGTAGGAAAATAGTTAAAATGACAACAAAGACAAGAAAACCTACATTTCAATTTCAGTACATCTATTTGAATTATGGCTATTTGGTACTTTTGAGAATAAATTGCATTTGAAATGGAATCTTTCTAATGACATCTTTCAGGCAGGTATTGTGCACACCTTTTTAATGCATTTTACATGTTTGGAGGGGGGAAGAAAAAAGATGAATTATGAAGAAATTAAGAGGAAAATAATTTGAGAAGGTAATGGATGAGCTCTGTCTGGAAGATTAATCAAGGCAGTTGCAAGAGAGTGCCAAAAGCATAACTGAAGTAGAACTAAATATCTGATTGTAATTAAAACTTTAGCCTTCTAATGGCTCCATGAAAGATATTTTAATAAACGTGAAATGCACTTTCTAAATGGCATGCTAACTTTTAATGACTTGGGTGTTTTGTTTGATTAGTAACCTGGACTGTTAAATTAAAGCCAACTGCAAATGCATGATAAAATATTGATGGTTTCAGGCAAATGAATTGGGGGAGTTATGCTTGACAGATTTTTGGTATCATTAAGGATTTTAACTGGTGGAAAATATATATTGCTGGTGCTTAAAGATAGTTAAAGAGGATCTCGTCATTTATATGCCCTAGTTTTAATTTTACAGTAATAATGGGAAAAAAATCTGAATTATTCACAGATGGTTGGTCAAGAGAGGTCACTTAATTTAAAAAGTGTTATTTTAATTACACCTGTTTCTCATTTCCGGCATAGAAAATTAAATATTTGGTGGTATTTGGTTATTTCTTTTCTTAGAATGCCTGGAGCTTTCTTGAGACTTCTGTGTGTTTTGTATGTGTGTTAAAGAAGCAAGAGTGACATGGTAGAAAGAGTTTTATTGTTTCTAGTATAAGCAGCTTTATTGGAAGTTAATTAAATTAAAAAAACATATTAGTATCTGCAGGTTCAGAAGTAACACATGGGATTTCTGAAGGAAATGGGGATGGTCCCAGAACTCAGTTTCTTTTTAAGACAGATTTATTGTATTATCAAATTTCAGCCGCTTTTCCGTTGTCTTCACATGATTGAAAAAGAACGAATAGAAGGACTATGGGGAAACAGGCAAAAGTTTACCTGGTTCACATTAGTTTGCATCAGCTTAGAACCAATTCTTACACCTAAGGTGTGCACTGGTTTTATTATAATCTCTTGAACTTTACACAGACTTGAACCTACTCTTCGTGCAAAGAACAGAGATCAAAATAAGGCATGGCACCCAGAGCAGGGTTAATAGAGCAGTACTTCACAGTAGTTATAATAGATGAGATTTCACTGGAGAGGAATGGAGCACAGTAAGTTTTGTGATATCTGGAGCAGCAATTGGGGTGAAATCATGCTTCCACTCAACTCAAAGGGATGCCTTGTCGGGGATTTTCCAAGGTGTTTAAAGCTGCTCCTCCACCATTACATCGTTCTGTCACCTTCCCTTTTTCTTGTTTCTCTCCCCTGTGCCCAGGCAGCTGCTGGCTGTGCTCTGGCTGCTCCCACGGCAGTGCTCCTCTGGCCCCAGGAACCCACAGCAGAGCAGCAAGAGGCTGTCAAAGCCACAGGGGAGTACTTCAGTGGGGTCTAGTGAGAGAGTAATTGTGTCCCCTTGACTCCCCGGGCGTCCCAGACTGGTCCCTGATGAGAAGGAAGAAGACAGCTGCTGTCTAAACCAGAATCTGCAGTCACAGAAGTATTTGAACTACTGTACTGTGCCACCTGGGAGTAATAGGAGGACTACTTCGAGGGAGTCTCTAGGGCCACGACCAGTTTGAACCTCCACAGGGAAAGTGTGAATTTGGGTAAAAGGCTGTGTGTCTCAGTAGGCTGTGTCTTTTGACCAATATAATTTATCCTGGAAAGGAAGGACCTGTGAGTTAGCAAGAGGAAAAAAAATCATTGCATACACTGAAAGAAAGCCCTACAGGCATTGAGGACAGTTATGTATCTGATTGCAACTACTTACATGATGCTGGTATCCTTTGCCATTAGAGAAATCTCCAAACTGTCTAACTGTGATGATAGTTCTTTGGTATTTCATGTTATGTTCCATGTGCTTTGTTTCTCACTGGGCATTAGACACCATCTGATCCACCAGAGACCTCAAGTTAATTTTACACACGTGAATGTGTCAGCCAGAGAGTTTGCAAGATGAGCACCTTGGAGTGCAAACTCTTCAGGGCCATCTTCTCATGGAGTCATGTGCAATACTGAGCACACTGCTGGTGTACAACCCATAAATTTATAACTCCCTAGAGACTTCCATTTGTCAGAGGAAAATGCATCCATGTTCAATAAAAGATTCTGCCACTATTGCTGTCTGCAGCTCTTTGAGATTTATATATTCAGCTGATGATGAGCCATTCAGTATGATGAGTGTGATGTGTCTTTCCAGTTGGACAGGATGACCACAAATGTTATTAAATTCCACCAGTCTGCTGATGGAAGACAAAATCTGTTCCCACACAATATCGGTAGTACCAGTATAGGAGATAATGCAATATTTATTTATGTACAGGAGGCCACAGATAAATTTCCCATATTGTGAGCCTTGTGGAATGCTGAACGCTCATAAATGATGTACCAACTTTATCCTGGCAGGACTGGCAGATATAAACACGATGATGTTCCTGACTGGCTCAGTTTTACTGTCATCCAAATGGCTTAGTATATAATGTAAAAGCATGTCTGAGTCAGTGAATGCCCATTTTTGAGTGTAGCCAGATGGATTTCTGCTGTGCAGGCCCTTGTTTGATGTCTAAATTTGCCTCCCACACGCTCTCAGTATCAGCATGCTTGGAAGAAAACCTTGATTTAAGCTGTTTATGGAGGTTCCATGCTTGTGTTCAGAAATCTTCTGACATTCAGCCAAAAGGCTGGCTTTATTCCTCGCCAAGCAGGCAGAAGCACACTTTTAAAATTATTCCCCCCCCCAAACCCCACAGATTAAGTGGAGAGTGGAGTTTCTAACTGTTGGTTTCAGCTGAGGTAGCATAGGCAGTGTGCCCTTCTCTTTATTTCTTCTATCAGGAAGGGAGATTGAGTAGCTAACCTGGATTATTTTTTTTTAAATTGCATGTGCCCCTTTTTTTTGTTGCTGGACATGTACCCATCTCTCTCACAAGGATGGTGGAGACCCTTAGAGCCAGCTGGAGGAAGCAGAGCTGTTCCGTGATCTAAGAAGGATGTAACAAGAACAACCTTTGTCTGCGGGACTTTTGACACTTTTGACTGCTGTGTGTTTTCACTTTTACTTCTAAATTTTCTTACTTCATCTTTTCCTTCTCAGGCTTCTCTCTTCCTTTTATTTCTTGTGTGCTGACCACTCTTTTGCCAATGTACTTCATCAGCTTGGCCTTGCTTGTTATCACATGGCTGCTGCAGCTCACTCTTCCTGTTCTCCAAAGTCCTTCCGTATTTAGCTTGCTGCTAAACACCACATTTGTATCCCTTCTGCATCCTTGACATAAGAGGATTTGGTCAGGCCCTGCAGCCTTCATCTCAAAGATAAAAAATTGAATGGTTGGGGGGGTGAGGGTGGATCAAGGGTTCCATGTGAGCCTGGGGAGCTTTGGGGAGGGCCAATCTCTGTGGGATGGGACCCATGAGGCGCGATGCCAGGGCTGCTGTGCTGAGTATGATCTAGGGGCCTGTGTCCCCTGTCTTTCTTTAGCTCTTGCCTCCTAGGGACGCTGAAGTGTGCCAAACCGGGGCACACGAGCTGTGATTGAATGTGACGTGAGTACCAGTGGTGTGACAAGCATTGCATTTGACCATTTTGTCTTGCCCAGCTGAGAAATCCGGCCAAGACTTGGAGCCAGGGACTAACATCTAGGTAGTGATAGGGGGCTTTTGAAACAGTAATGTTCGTGCTTTTGAAACAGCCTAGTTTGGGTGTGGTAGCACAAATAGTCACTGTCCTTCCTATCAATATACTGATACACCCTGTATTAATTTCCAGACTTATCTGTACCCAAGGTAATATAAATATTGTGGTCACTGAAGAGATTAGTGCATCTTAAGTATCATGTATCATGTTTTAAAGTATGAAGCTACTCTTATGCTTTCATTGGTGTGAGTACAAAGCCTCAAATGGCAGCATCTTGTCTCCAGTGTCTGCCAGAATCCTCTCCTGTTACCTTAGCTGAAGGCAAATTCATGAAACACATGAACAAAAGAGGTTGTATAGTGGCTATTCCCTTGGTGAGAGAATTCTCAAGAGAAAACATCAAGCAAGTAGACAAGTCTCCAAACTGGCCACCAAATTTTGATGTATAACACTGGGTGCGTGAAGATTTGGAGCATGCTCACTGGGGAGACCTCAGTTGTGCCTTGCACACTAGCAGCTACTTACCTATAGAAACTGAAGATTGGTTTTGCCGGTGAAAACATCTGGAAAGGGAGCAAGAGGGCAATATCTGAGGCCAGCAAAGAACATGTAATGACAGCTAATGAAGCCAGAAAGAGACTTTTGCAATGAGACAGAACTATAACCTCCTGTCACACCAGTCCAAGCTACGTGACTGGAACCAGGAAATACACTTTGGTATCTTGTCAGAACTCCTCTGTAATGCTCTGACTGAAGCCTCTTTGAAAATGTGATCCTTAGTGGGATCTTTTTTTTTTTTTTTTAAAGTAGAATGAAAAATGTTCTGTCACGTTCCAGGTTACAAACTATAGCTGGAGTAATAAAAGGTCACTTTGCCATTCAACATCCATTTCCTATTCCTTTGAAGTCCAGCATTTACTAGCAAGTAAACCAAGATACTTCAAAAGTTTTACAGCAGTGTGGTGAGGCACAGACATAAGTACATGAGTAAAATAAATGATTTTCTGGTACTGCCTTTGCTGCTAAACAAAATGGGGCCCACCCTTGTTCTCTCTGCATCTGTGCTCTGCGTGGTCTTCAGAGTTGTCTCTATCTGGCCTTCTGTGCTGTATCTTTTATACAAGGGTATATCTTTTTGAAGTGTGTGGAGGGAGGATAAAAAGCCTTTTCTTGACATCTCCTTTGCTGTGCTGCTTTCCTTTGCTTGGGAGCATTAGAAAATATTTCATCACCTATTCCCTGTCCCCTTTCTCTCTTCCCCCTTTCTCCCCGACTTGTCATATTGTGAAAAGAGAGGAAATGCCTAGAAAAAGATATTTGCCATCAGCAGGCAGCAGGAAAGAATATGGGAGGCTGCAGTGTTTCCTAAAAGGTAATTTCTTTTGCCAAGCTCCCCTTGTAATCAGATAGAAACACCTGGAAACAAAAAAGCAAACCAGATTTCTCTGGTTACAGCTGGGAAGGAAAATGTTATTAAAATGATTGCAGAGCCTTTTCTCAGGGATTTCTCTGATTTTATGTGCTGTGCCATGATGCAAGAGGCCAGCCCTGCGCTGGGGATGATGCGACCTTCCGGCTGCAGGGGGCAATCCAGCACAACCCAAGATGGTTCGTCAGCCCTTCGAACAACCCAACGATTTCTGACAACAAAGACCAAAATTGTGCTCACGTTTTGGGGACCGCAGGGCTGTGTGCTAGCGCAAGGATCAGTCTCCTTTGTGCTGTGATTATGTATTGTGCGAAAAACTCTTCATCAGCTGCTGCCATGTGTCCACAGGATCTGACAGAGGTGCTCGCTTTCTTTCAGGAAGGTTGATTTATTTGGGTGGAGAACTTGCACTGATGTCGAAGTGCTGCTCCAGAGGGAGGCTGTCCTGCCGGGCTCCCTGCAGATACGCCCATGCTGTGCCGTCAGTAATAGGTGCTAGCGAAGAAGGAAGGGTCAGGGATCTGTGCTCTTTCTTTCTTTGAACCTGTCACAGCCAAAACGAAAGGTATTTGGCGAGCAAACTGATGATAAGCACGATTGCTGGAAACAGTTACGTCTGGTGCCAGAAAGAGGTCAAAGCCTATGGGTATGGTGGGACACTGGTGCACTGATGTGAGGAGGAGAAGGCAGGGAGCAGGGCTCTGGCAGCATTTCCTTTCTCAGTGTAGCCCTTGATGTAAGATGGTAGAGAAATACCTGCACATACCTGCTCCAGGTCTGAGATGGGATGACTGAGTGGTGCTCAGGGACAGAGTGGCTCTGTGGGAGGCAGAGGGGCCATCCCAGCCCTCTCTGGAGCTGGATAAAGGAATTAGGTCAGGAGGCTTGTTGAGAACTGCCTCTCGCGTTTCATTTTTTGCGTAAGGGTGCAGGCAGCATTCTTCTGAGCCACTGCTGCCTTCCTGCTGCCTCCTGCTCCGGGCTGTCTTTCCCTTGATATCCAACGAGCCCATCCTTGCTGCTAGGTCACAGGCTCTGGCTTACCCGCTGCTGCTCGGTTAAATTGCCATGCTGTGCCGGTACTGCTGGTGGCCAAGCATGGTGACTCTGTTGCTGCTTCATCTCTCTTGCTTGAGGCAGGGTGCAGCGGGTTGGGTGCTTGGCCAGACACACAGGAAAGTTAGAAGCAGGTCAGGGAGGGAGGGGAAGCTAATGGGGGGACTTTGGGACACAGAGGCAGGAAGAGTAATGCTGGCTGTGAGCTGATGGATTAGCAGCTGGTTAATGTCGTAAAAGTCCCTGCTCAGTCTTCGTATTTTGTAAAGGTGACACTTGAAAAGCCGTGCGACTGAAGAGCCTTTCTGATGGCAGTGGAAAGAATGTTGACAAGAAGGGTGTCCTGAACTGGGCAGGTTGGAAAGTGAGATGCGGAGGACTTGGTGCCTCCTGGGTGCTACCTTCCTGCGCAGGGGGAGTGGGGCGGGATTCTCTGTAGCAGCTCTTGTGCTGAAGTGGCGGGGGTTATTGCACTTAATTTGCTATGGATTTGCATCTTGTGGGGAGGTTATCTCTTGTCAAACAAAGTGCCAAGATTCATCAAAGATCGTCCTGTGGTTACAGCACATACGAAGTATCTCCAATGTAGATTTTACGGCATCTGATGACACAGTTTTGTTCCCACTAGAAACTCATTTTAGCAGAAGCAGTGCACTTGTGTTGGGTTTGGTTAAAACTGGACAACAGGTTCAATATTACTGGCAGGAGGCAGAACCAGTAGATAAAGGCAGCACAGTCATATCAACTGCATCGCCTCAGAAAGCTGGATTAAAAATTAATAACTGATGTTCTTATTAAGACCTGTAACACGCAATGCAACCCAAAGTATTAGTGAAGGTGAAATCTAACGTTCAAGGAGGTATGAGGCTAGCAGGTTTTTGTTTTGTTATTTGCAATAATCAGGCAACGTAGAAAAGTTAAGATTTGTGGAGCTTTTTTATGATGTAGAGCTTAGCTAATGAACAACTAAGAAACACCGTTTTATTTTTATATATGAGGGTTTATATGTTTTCTCTGTGTGTGTGTAGGGAGAAAAAAGAAACATTTAGAACTAGAATAACCTTGGTTTTTCTATTGGGTTGTTTTTAGCATCAATAGGCAAGCCAGGCTGCATTGACAAAATTCATGAGGAGACAGATGTTCTCATCTAAACTTTTCTCAAGTCTTTGGAAGCACCTATAAAGAGGAAAGGATTACATTTCCAAAGTTACATTCAGTAATGAGACATGGATGTTACTGTAAAACTTCCAACCCAAAAAAGAAAAAGAAAAGAAAAAAAAGACTGTTGGAAAGGTTCTGTAATTTCAAACTCTTTGTGTCCTCTCCTCACCCACTGTCAGGGAGTGGCTCCCCTCCCTTCCCAGGCCCAAGTCCCCGGTGACATGGCGGGAGGCCAGTGGACCCCACGTCCCTGCCCCATCCTGGGAGGTGCAACTTGTCCCTCTGGCACGGTTCCGTCACGTTCCTCTTGGGACGCAGTGACTTCACCTCCAGCGGCATTTCTGTTTCAGGTTTTATGAATTGCTGCCATCTCTCACAGGCCTGGCAAAGTAGAGCTTTTTGTTTGTATAGCTAACTTAGATACAATTTTATTATTAATCACATCAAGGGAGGCTCAGAGGTTTTTAAGACTAGGAGAGACCATTACAGTAATCTAGTTTGGAAAAATTCTCGCACAGTGTTGTTGGATTTTGTCAAAAAGAAAAATGGTATTTGTTTTTCTTTGCCCTTAGGCCTTAAGGTGTAATTCAACTTTTTCCTAAACCAAACATAATCACAGAATAATCATTATCATAGAATTGAAAACCCATTTTTTCATTCACTGGATAAGTTTCTGGAAATTATTTTTCCATACTGAAATAAAAAATCTCCCCTGGTGTTAAATGGGAAAAAAAGCTCACCTTTTCTAGTGAAAATGCAAACAAACTCCCAAACTGTGATGCCACAGGGAAGTCCAAGGACAGGAGCATGACCACAGCGCAGCACGATCTGCCCAGTGAAGTTCAGGAGAGCTTTATCTGTATCTGAATAACAAGCTGAAATGGATTGTAGAGGAATTCTGCTCACATTTCTAACAGAAGCAAAACTTTCAGCTGTTCTTGATGTTCAACTCTCAGGACTTGTTTAATATTCAACACTGGTTTCATCATCAAAGAAATTGAGGCAAAATTAAAAATTCTTTTCCTGGGTCTGTTATTTTCACAGCTTCTACTTCCTTTCAATTTTGATACTGCCATCCATTTTGATAAAAGAAAATGATGTGTGAGGAACAAGGCAGGCAGGAAGGAGACAGAACGAGAAGTGCTTTTCAGCACTGACTTCACCTCCGCAGAAGTTTATAATAAGGTGTCTGCAGATCACTCCCTGCTGAAAGCTCTCACAAATAACGCCCCTGCTTGTGGAAAGTGAATTAAGTGATTCCTGCCGTGCATGACTGCTGGTGGGCACCGTGGCAGGCTCTGATCTCCAGACAGTTGGTCTCTCTTGTCTAGTACTGTACAATCTCTTTCTACTCTTTTCTGCTGAGCACGGATGACCTCTGTGTTGATTTTGTGTGTGTCGTGTCTCCCCACTCCCCAAAAGCTTTTTTGTTGGAATGAAAGGCTTCCTAAAACTTGTTAGAATTATTGATCTGGATCAACTCCTGGGCCTGGCTCTTTGGATCCAAAAGAAAGCTCTTTTCATTGAGCCCAGTTTGTAAAAGAATGCTCTCTGCCATTTGTTCCCCAAATGAATGGGTGAAGGAGGAACTCTTCACGTGGGCACGTGGGCACCTCAAAGGGCAGCACGAAGGTGGTCTAGGGCTTTGGAGGGACCTGCTGAGGCTCTGAATTAGGGTCAGCCATGGCTACATTGCTGATTCCCAGTGTGACCTTGAGCAAGTCACTTGGTTTGCTCCCATGTGCAGCGGTCACGAGCTGCACGAAAGAGCTGTACAGCTTGTGCACTGAGACTGTATTTGCCGTCAGCAGGGAAACACCTCCATTGCACTCACCTGGCCAATGCAAATCCTGGCAGCGACCCAGCTGCAGCGTGACAGTGCTCCCTGGGCCTGGATTTAGCTTGCAGGACAAGCAGTACAGTGGTGATGGCCACGCAGGCGTAGCTAGCAGAAGGGGGAGAAACTGGGAGGTTTTCTGTGATGAAAGGAAAACTGAAATGAATTTGTGACAGTGCTATAAACTTAGTAAGTTGTTAAGTACAAAAATCGATATTAGTGTAACATTATAGCTGAGCTGTTAAACCTGTTAGTTAACCCATGGAGCTCAGCCTGTAATATCACAACCCTGTTTAAAACTGTACATAGGCCAGTATCTAAAACATTACTTACACAGAAAAATAGTGAGATGTTTTGCTTTTCCATAGCTCCACAAGGCTTTTGCAAAACACAAAGTTAAATTTGTCTCAGACCAAATTAAATATATGGGAAATCTCACTTTAGAGACTGAAATTTTCAAAAGTTTCCGCATGTTTTCCAAAATACAGAAAGCAAGCCAACTGTTGTCTGTAAGTGCTACTTCTCCACTAGTATTTTTCAAACCCTTCCAGCAGAAGAACATAGATCTCTGACTGTACCTTTGGGTGAGATCCTCTTCAGGTTACGAATGTCCGTTTGTGGCCATACACTAATTGGTACAAGTGGGTGCCCATGCCTGCCAGGCCTCAAGGCATCACTACGTTTGCTGGTGTTGCTGTCAGAGTCACTCTTGTTGCCGGCAGTTAAAAGTTGGTCTTGTAATTGTAATGCATATTCATACTTCATATGACTATCAGCAGTTTTGCACATACTGTTCTTTATATGGTGCCACTCTTTGCATAAGAAAAAAATGCTTTAATTTACATAGTCTCCGGGGGGATGGCAAACAAAACCTGTAGCCTGATTGTTTTTCCTGTCATTATCTATTTTTCTGAGAACTTCTTGTGTGTCACTTTGCTGGTATAACCTGATAATTTGTTGCAATTAATAGACATGAATTTACTAGCAGCAGAACATAGGGGGCATTTGCTGTTCTAGTGACCCTTATCTTCTCGTCCCCTAATAGCTCATGCAACTCATGGTCCCAGCTGAAGCATTGGATACTCCAAGGCTGCAGAGGAGATAAAAGGCTGTGCAGCAGCCCAGAAGGGTGTGCTACATCCCCTTTCATGTGATCCATCGTGGGGATGGGCCCAGATGCACTTGTTTGTGGTTAAAGAAAGGAAATATTTTTAAAGCTGTGTAGACATTATCATAGCTCATGTGTACAGAAGGGTCAAGCTAAGGTTGTCATGGGGATTGCATCTGAAATCCTGGTGGCACTGAAGTCTGCCAAAGCTTTGACAGCCCCATTAATTGAGTTTCTGTGGTTGGTAAGCCTTGTCTTCTAATGCTGTTTTTAATGCCACACAGTGAAATCTGAACATGATACAGTTCCGGAGAAGGAGTTGAAATGTCAGTGCCCCCATGCCATTCAAACGGGCTTTGATGGGGCAGACAGAGAGGATAAGGGCAGACCCTCTGCCCCAGCCCTTCTCTGGCGTGGGCTGGGAGGCTGCTGGCGTTGCTCCGACCTGCGCGGTGCTGTCGGGGAAGCTGCTGTGCAGGAACTGGAGCCCATGGCTGCGGAGGTCGTGGTCCCCTTCTTCCCCTCGCTGGGATGCTGAGTCCCAGGGGATAGAACTGGTCCTCCTTGCCCCAGTGGCTCTGTTTGGGGTGCCACAGTTTGGACTTTAGCCTGTGGATGGACCCTGCAGCCCTCGGGGTTAAGGGCTGGGTTAGCTGGCGGGTGCCCAAGGGGAGGTTCCCGCTCTGAAAAGGATGCTGTACAGTGGCTTCCTGTTTCTTTCTTCCTCGAGTTTAAACTTCTTAAAAACAAATCCCTTTGCTCCCCAAATAAGCTCTTTACTTCTGCCTTTCAACCCTAAATAGCTTAGCATATAAGTAGCTTCTTCTGGAAAAAAAAGTCAATGCTGTCTGTGTTTCTGTGATCAGACACTCAGAGTGAGTTTCAGCCTAATCCTAGTTTTGAAATTGATTCAGCTCAGTGACCTTGGGCAAGTTACTTAACCTCTCAATGCCCTAGTTTTTCCATTTGTAAAATAGAGAACTGAATACCCTTGTGAGCTGGGCAAATATGTCCTGAAGCTTGATTCAGATATGCCTGTTTTAGGGGCCTTTGAGCTCTGCGGTTGGAAGCACGATGGAAGAGCAAAGTGTGCTTCTCGGCAGGGAGCTTCATCTCCCAGCCCAATCTGTGGTTCTGGCACACAATCTAGCCCCACCAGAGCCTTTAAACTTCCCGTAGGCATAAAACACAACACCAACAGGAGGTTGTACTTGCTGGGAATGCTGCTAGAGCATCTTGACCCCACCTCTGCTTGGAGATGCAGCGGAGCACCCTCACATTGCCCCAGCTGGGCGTTGCGTTAAGGAGGAACAACGGAAGAGGAGATGTCAGCTCTACTTGACCCTCCTGATTTCCAGCCTTATTTGGTTTGAAACATGACATGTGCAGGCTGGAGGAATTCTGGAAGCAAAGTGGAAGTGTTGGCATGCCCATTTGCATACTAATACACCCCGAATGCCATTATTTCTCCAGCTTCCACAGCTGTGTTATGACTGTACTAGAGCTGAATTCTAACAACCAGCCAAAAAGGTTTGTTTGCATGTGTACGTGCACTGAGGTTTTGCAAGCAAAACTGGAAAGCTTTCTAGTTGTTGCAGTTGTTGTGTTTTGTTTTTTTAAACCCCACACACTTTTGTGCTTGCATTAAAAATTATGGATCAGCTGTATTTTAACAAATGTCTGTTCCCTGAATTTATGCAGTTGATGGCCTCAGAGCTCAGTTTGAAAGGTTTCCCCCTCTGTATTGCAACTGGGATTTCTTCCATAGAGTTCTTTTTTTTTTTAAATAGAAATAGTGTTTTATCTTTGTATCTTTGTCTTGTATAAAAGATAAAAATCTATAGTAATTCTTTCCTATGTAGACTGCTCTATTTTTCCCATAAAACACTCTTGCAAATAAGTCTGCAGATCTTTCAACACAATGCCTGAAGCATCACACATGATAAATCCTTCCCTAGTCTCAGCTTTCTGTAACCTTCCCCATTCCTCACAATGACACACACTTTCTCTCATTCATCTTTTATTACAATTCAATATTGTGCTTGAATATAATTAGTTTGCATGCAGTATTCCCTCCCCCCATCCTTGGTTGGTTTTGTGTTTTTGTTTTTGTTTTTTTTTTTCTTGAAAAAGGACAAACTACTTGTTCCCATGCACATTTCATCTGGAAATTGACTTCAGTGTTATAGGTTCCAATATATTTACACAACAGGTATGGAAAGGTATTGGGAAAAGAAGAAATATTTTTAACATCGTAAACCTCTAGCAAAAATATGTATGTAATAGAATCTGGTACTGTGGTATTACACACATTACAACTGTCACTGTGACTTACAGCCTTAGTTTAGCTGAAAGAAAATCTATAACCCTAGAAATGCAACAATGTCCGAGTCACAGTTCAGAGTAATAAATGTTTTTCACAGAATACTGTAATCCATATTTCCAAAGCTGATACAACAAAGGCATTTCTACTAGAAATCTTTCAATTTCATGGGAGGAGGCTCAGAGAGGGAGAGAGAATGGTTAGGAGAAATGATAAGCAATAAAATGTCTGTGTTCAGAAATATTAGCCCTTTGGCTAGTGCCTTGGGTCGATCGGTCTTGCCCCCAAATTACATCTTAATCAAGTATCATCTGTGTTTTTTATCAGTACAAAAATCAACTTTTAAAGGCCGTGCTCTCATTTGAGGGTGGTGAGTGCATTGGGTTTCAGGCAGGTATGCACGAGCACCTTGGCGTCCCTCGCATCGTGGACATCCTGTATGGCGAGCAGCCGTCTGTCCCGCGCAGGTGAGGGGAGGCGTGCTTTAGGGGTGATTCGGGCGGTTTTGCCTGCTCAGGGCCCTTGCACGCACTCCTCCGTGCCTCGGTGCTGGACGCTGCCCGCTGCTGTGCCTCTTTGGGGTCCCATGCACGTGGTGTCCCCGCGCAGCCGCTGCCGAGCCCTTCACCTCCCACTTCGCAAGGGGACAAACCGATGGCTTGATGGGTGCGTTCAGATTCTTGGCTCGGGAACCTCAACTGTGAAGGCTTCTCCTAAATGTTCCTGTTTTGATTCCCCTCAGCCGCATTTTCACTAGGAAAGGTGTTCTCAGGCCAAAGGCTGTGAGAGCCCTGGCGTGTCCTTGTGTCCCTGGCTTCGGTTTGACTTTGTATGTGAGGAGAGAAGTTGACCATGTGCCAGAGCAGTGAGGCTATCCTGGCAGGCCTTCCTGCTGGCGACAGCAAACAAATATATCACACTACATATTTCCTTTCTCAGAAGGGTATAGTTTGAGTAGCTAAGTAGCTAGTGTTTTGGGTCCCAAAGACCTTCATTTGTCTCTGCCTTCAAACTTCCTGGCAAGCTTGCTCATGTCTAATAATTTTCTAAAATCCATGAAAGCAAAAAAAGAGCAAATTGCATTAAAGTAATCTGTAATCATTTGAGTTACAGTATGAGTGAAATACTCTCATAGCTGAGCAGTTAAAATGGAAATGCGGTGTTGAGAAGCTATATGTGCCATAGTTTATGGCCCACTGTACATATTGCAGAGTATCAGGTTTGTTCCAGTCAAGGTTAGTTGTGTGTTTGTGTATGGTTTTATGTTAAAAAAAAGGTGGGGGGGGGAAAGGGAAAAAAAAAGTTAAGGAAATAGAAGATGCTAGTAATAAAAAACCCATCTGCCTCATTAGACCCTTCATTTGTTTCATTTCTTTCTTGGTGGGTCTGAATAGATATGCTGGCACCTGGAACTGCAGAGCAGGACGCGTTTTGCAGCAGCGTGCAAGTGGAGAGGAAAGGCCAGTAGGTTGGTCTGTGCTGAAGAGCAAAGCTTTTAATCAGAAATGCAGAAGATCAGCATATCTAGTTGTATTATCATCTTGAAGCATTGCAATCACTTGGTATATCTAACACTAACGTTGCCGCTACTATGCTGAGACATCATGCTTGCTTTAATGCACAGTACTAAAAATTTCAACTTCACATAAATTAGCTTTATTAGCTACTTTACTTAGTCATCATTCCTATTACTGCTTCATTAGATATCTGATTCATAATCATTGACTTTTGAAGAACAGATTGCAAGGAGTTTTCCCTCTTCCGTCTGCTCCTCACCTTCTGATGCTTCCACGTGCGCTCTGACTAGTGCAATGGTACTGTGGGCAACACCAATTCCTTTTGAATCTTGATGTGGGACAGCCTGAAATGCTCTGTCCTTGTAAGGCTGCTTTTCCCTCTCAGACCTACTGTAGGAGGCTCTATCATCTTGATTGGAGTGTCTGACTCACAAGGATGAGCTAATTTTGTTGGCAAGATCCTGCTTTCCTGAGCCAGGACAATCATATTTTTTCTGGTGCTCGGGTGACTGTGATAGGAGTCTGAAATATTGTATGTGTGTAAAATAGTCAAGGCATAAAAATATACTCATAAAGTGGTGAGGCTATGAACATTTTACTTGCCCTTGGTGCACAGGAGAGCAGACAACATGAGGGCATTTTTCCATCTCACTGATGTGAAGAAGCAGTTCATCATCTGGTGTTTGTGTCAGCAGGCTCTGAGGCCGGTTTTTAGACTCACTGAGGCATGACCTT
Organism: Apaloderma vittatum; assembly: GCF_000703405.1. Taxonomy (NCBI): domain Eukaryota; kingdom Metazoa; phylum Chordata; class Aves; order Trogoniformes; family Trogonidae; genus Apaloderma; species Apaloderma vittatum. The sequence continues at coordinate 18,692 of NW_009704184.1, forward strand.
AAAGTTGGGTGCAGGATGTGGCCCTTCTGCTGAGACACAGTTATCGAGCAACAGGGCGGGTCTCTGAAAAGCCCAGGTGATGCCTGATGTTTATCTTGCCCGTTCCTTCAGGTGTTACGCTTGTTGTAGGCTTTGGGAGCAACTCAGAGCAAGATATTGCATGTTTGAGAAGGAGAAGGTAGGAATGTCTACTTGAAAGAAAACTGACTTTTGTTTATATTGTTTTTAATTGCCTCTATCCTCTGTTTTTTGACTGTTCTGGCAGCACTGTCTTCAGGTACTCCAGAGTTTCTCTAGTGACTCCTACCTTCATGGCAGTGTGTATGTCACACCAGCTGTCCATGTGTTTCTTGCCTGGAAAGAGGTGGCTGTACTTTTCCTTCCAGTTGCCTGGAAGGAGTTTTTCTGTCATAAGGCTATTCTTTAACGGTGAAATGGGAAAGTTTTGCTAAAAGACTCTTGTATGTAGCAGAAAACGATTCCACTGCAGAGACGTGAGCATTGCACAGCTAATGCTTGCAACTCATCATGCCTCAGATGAGAGGCTCTGGCCTTGTGAAAGGGTTCGTGCTGCTTTTCCTTGCTGCAGTGAAGAGAAAATCTGAAAATCCCAAATGCCTTGTAGAATTTCTATGACCTTTTGGTAACTTTTTAGACACAAGCACTTGCTGAGCTGTAATATGCATGTGGTCACTGAACTGGCACTCTTCAAAATTAAATAGACCTAATGCAAATTACTAATAATCTGAGAAAGCTTTGTGCTAAAGAGTCTGTAGTAAAATTTCACAGGAGAATCCTCTTCTGCAGGCTATCTGAAATGGCCTTGTTAGACATTTGAGTATTGAGTGTCATTATGTAGTGATTTGAGAAGGACAGAAAAAAATTGTAAAACTGCTGGTAAGGTTCTCACAGCAGATCTATTATGGCTAGTCTCTCTAGTAATAATTTAGAGTTTTAATTTTCTCAAGTGTCCCACAGGTTTACTATATCCAGCCAAACGGTTCACTTAAAAGTTGGCAGATTGGAAGCTTTTTATGACCTGTCCTCACTGGTGGCTTTTTATAGCTTTACACCCCACCCACCCCCAATATGTGTGTGCCACATGCGCGCTCGCTCCTGTGCATGTCTGCACAGACACACACCAGGAGTCTCAGGGAGACGTAGGAGTTTGTCAAGTCCTGCACTGCTCTCAGCTTAATTCACACCTTTCCAAAACCAGCAGCATCTTGATGCAGGGTCTCTTCTTTTTTCTTAGTTTTAAATATATATGAAAAACCAAAACCAAAGGCGGATTGATTGATACAGGGGCTCAAAGAGTGAAAGCGGGTTCCCGATTTGAATAACCTTCCTGAAAAAAACGCATCTCTCTCTGGGTTTTACTCATCAATCAATATCCATCTGTTTGAAAAGTGAAGCACCTGCTGAGAAGCTGGTAAGACCCCTGGCACAGAGCGTAAATACCCTGAGCCTTGGGATTTATGTCAGCAGGCAAGGGGAAAAATAAATTTTTCTACCTATTCGTCATGACACAAAGTTATCTGTGCTGGGTGTTGGTCTTATGATTCGGAGCCACCTGGCACTGACAAACGGGGCCAGGAGGGTGCTTGCCTTGGTGTCTGTGTCACGGGGATGTTGTTAACCTGTGCTCCTCGGGGTGCAGAGGGGTGCTGGGGCTTTCCTGACCCCCGCTGGCTACCTCCCGTGGGCAGAGCTGGCCACAGGTGAGGTGGGATGGGACACCTGAGCCGGAGATTTTAAACAGAAGTGTTGAAATCAGCTTCAACATCTGCAAAAAACTCTTTGACAGAGCCTCTTGCAGCAAAGTCCCCAGAACATGAATTTTGACAAGGAAAGAGCCCATTATTATCAGTGATGTTTCAACCATTATTTTATGAATATATTCAATGACAAGAACTAGCTTGTTTCCAAGACAACAAAATTCAAACCCTGTCCATGATTGCTCTAAAGGAGGCCTCCTGTCATTTCATTCCTTTGAAGAAACTCACAATTTGATGGGCAAAATGCCAGAAATAATTAGACAGAATAGCACCATAAACCCCAATGGAAGCAAAATATCTGCTGTAAGAATTTCCCACCAGAAATCCTGAAAATCAAATCAAAGCCTGGATAAAATCTTTTCTGTTGAGTATATGAACAACAACAACAAAAAAAGAGTGGGCGGGAGAAGACTATCCAGTTTTCTACCTCATCAAAGAGAATACTAAAAACTGTCTTTGTGACTTGCTTGTGTCTTCTCGTGAAATAATAAGTGGGCAGGGCAATCAAATTTAAAGCAGTATTCCCCAAAGCAAGGTCAAAACTGCTAGAAATGTTCATTTCATTTTTATTTGCTTTTCCTGCGAGGTACCCACTGTGGCTATAATTTCCCATTCTTTATGGGGAGATCAAAAGATTTGTGCTGTGCAGTGTAGGAATCAATTCAGTCATCCTGGCAGCACGCCAATCTTTATTACATTATTTGTTAACCCGAGTTATTGCAGAATAGAATAACTGTTCCGCGGGATAAACGAGGGAGTTTTTCTTGCTTCCTTGACCTTGATTTCCACGCTCGTGCCTTGTCCTCTCAGCACCCACATGCAGATAATGACTGTCTGTGTTAGAGTGAATGAAATATCACTGCAGATCCCATGCTGGAGCAAATCGTTGATTCGGTGCCGTGTAAGCTACCAGTAGCTTGCATTGTTTGCCTTTGCTTTTGCAGCAGACAGAACCTCAGGCATTTCTTACAGTGGGTGGGACTCTCCTCTCGTTACCCACAGTAAAATAGGTCCCAGTGATAAGAGCTTTATTTGCTCTTTTCTTCCTACTAGGCCATTTCTCTAATGCTTAAAAGCTAAATATATGAGTCAAGTGATCCTCCTTGGAATATTTTTGTGGATTTTTTTTTTAAGGAATCTTTTTCATTAAGTTTGTGAACGGGATTTTTTTTTTTTTTTTAAGGAATCTTTTTCATTAAGTTTGTGAACAGTGATATATTTTGGCAGTTTTGGGCATGTGCAGTTAAAATCAACCTGGAGTTTTGCCTAAGCAGGCATACCAGTTTCAAGTTTACCAGTTTCGATTTGGGAATTTTTCACTTTTATTTTCAGAACAGAAAAAAGCAGGCTTTGCACAGTCATATTTTTCATAGAGAAAATGGAGAATAGGTTCTGTATGAACTGTTCTAATTCAAAATATGCTTGATGCCAATCAAATCAGATAGCCCTGGGAACGAATCAGCATTCATCTGTGTCCCAGCAAGAAGCTGCAATGACCTTTGCTAGTGGAAATTTGTGGGCATTGTGCCCCATTGCTGTTCTGAACCTGGACTCTGTGGCCAGGTGAGCTTCCCACATGACACACATCTCTGATTGCAAGAACCATGCTAGAAATCAGTTCCATGGGTTTTTGCAGTCATGCTGGGGGACAGAGTGTGGGAGGGGAGAAGGGACAGCCCAGAATGACATGCTGAGGAGTCTAAAACAGACTTAAAGTTTAATTTCACCGAGATGAGATAGCAGTACGTCGATATATAGCCTGTGCCGTTAAACACCAAACTGTGTTGAAGCCCTCTCTGGTTGAGTTAATTCAGTTTAACAAAATTAGGGATTTTAGCAAGGGAGAAAGAAGAGGAACAAAACTTGCAGATTCTGTCAAAATGGTCTCTGCTGCTAAAACCCAGATTTTTAACCTTATTTTGAAATAGAAATGATTGCTGCAGTCTCAGGATTTTTCAGCAGACAACTGTTCTTCATGAGAACAAATCCCAGTCACTAAGTTGCAGACTGAAGTTAATGGCATTAGTCGCCACAAAAAAAAAGTGCAAAACACCAAAAAATGAGGAGTGTGGTGAGAACCAGGCACTGGGGAGTTGTTACGTGCGCAGAAACAAAAACGAGGAAATAATCTGCTTTTTGTTGTCCCTCCCCTAAGAGCCCCACGGTGGCTGGGGAAATGCAGGAGGTAGTTGCAAGGACACACAGCGAGGGTTGGGCTCCTGCTGCCCAGTGCTACAAGTCTGGGAGAAGAGCAGGGACAAGGTTTAGGGATCTTTCTGGTTTTCTCCTTTTGAGACGTGTCTCAGAAGCTGAAGAGGAGTCCTCTACCTGCCTGTCAGGGGGATGTTTTAATTCAACAGAGTTCAGCAGTGCAACTAGCTTGTCCTCCTGGCCAAATCCTGCAAGAGGAGTCGGACCAGGACTCAGAGGTGGTTTTCCCTCATGGCAATCCCAGTCTGTCCCTGATGAGGCTCAGTCTGGGCAGTGCCAATCACGCTGAGCCGAGCAGGGCGTCCAGAAAACAGTACACATCCAGGCTTTGCAGTGGGCAGGGCAGGGATGGGGAGAGGATTCTCTGCCGTCACCAAAAGGCCCAATAAAAGGCCCCAAACGCTGCTTTCCAAAGTGTGTTGTTTTTTTTTTTTTTGCATTCTGCTTTTCCATAGTCTGATGCTGCAATCTGAAAATACCTCTCTGCCTCACAGTAGGTTGAGACAAAGGTGTTTACAAAAGCACTGAACCTGAGAATCCAGCCACTAGGATCAAAATGGGAAACTTAAATTCATAAGCTCCCTCCTTTAAACTGATGGAAATGGATCCAAACAAAACAAAGCAAAACAAAAGCAGTAGGTAAACATGTTGGAATGTACAATGGATAATGGATATTGAGGGATGATCTAGTCATGCATGCTAAACAGATACATTTATGAGTATAAATTTAATTAGCATCTGGAAATTAACAAGGCTAGAAAGAAGGGCAATGTTTTTTTAAGTGAAGGCGATGAATAGGTAGTGTTTGGTGCATATAGATAAATGAGGATTTAATTTATAGGACATAATGATCCAGGTGCCTATAAAATAATTTGTGGATTTTATTTTTTTGTTCCTTCTGGATATTACAGAAGATAATGCTGTAACACTTCAAGGTCAGTCTGTCTCTACCTGTTCATCTCCTTTTGGGGAAATAATTTAAAAATATAACTAACTAAAATTCATTTCCTTTGTAGTAAACTTCTGGGGTTTTGGTGTGCTTTTTGTTGCTAATTGAGGAAATTATATGTCTTTGCTAGTTTCACATTCAAAAAACATGCAGTCTTTGTCAAAGTGGGATTCAGTTTCTGCTCTGATTTTCATTCTTCAATCTGTATGTTGACTGAGGCAGGTTCTTATGGAGAAATGCTAGTCCAAGACAATGTCTCCTGTGTGTGCCCATGTGGGAATGGGGATGCATTTCCAGAAGAACTTGTATTTCATAGAATCGCAGAATGTCAGGGGTTGGAAGGGACCTCTAGAGATCATCAAGTCCAACCCCCCTGCCAGAGCAGGATCCCCTAGGGCAGCCACACAGGAACGCGTCCAGGTGGGTTTTGAAAGTCTCCAGAGAAGGGGACTTGCTTGAATAACGCTTGAATCTGCAAACATGGCTTTAAAACAGAGCATCACTTTAAAAACCAAAGCACTGGTTTAAAAAACATAACCTTCTGTGTTTCTTTAACAAAAAAGTTGAACTGAGTACTGTATGATGCTATGAATTGCCTTTTCCCTGTCACCTAGAGGACTTCCATCCATCTCCTTAACCATTTCAGCAGAGACTACTACCACTTGGACTGAAAAATTAATGATAGCAGGAGATCTTGTTATCCCAGTGATGGATAGGACTGTAAAAGTTACATGTTGGCTCTTGGTGATGTTCAGCAGAGTGAGAGGAGATTAGGGCAGTCTTTTTTTCTGTTTTCCCATATTTCTGGGAGTGCTTCTGCTGTCTCTGGGTGTCGGGGCTTAAGTAGCATGGACCTTGTAGCTGGGTAGCAGAGTCAGGCTCTTTGTCTCCATACTTCTTTTCCAACTGCTGCAGCAGTTTCTTGAATTTTCAGCCCCAAATTGGAATGCTTGCTTGTTTACCCATTTTCTTCCAGAGCTGCTACTCTTCGGGAAAATAGAAATGAGAGAAGAGAGGTTTCTCTTTTCAGCTGCTAGCCAAGCAAAACACAAGTGGAATTTTATGAGAGAAAGTAAAGGCATTTTTCGTCAGACCAAAAGTTGTAGGACTGCTGTGAGTAATAGCTACATGCAAATTTATTGAGGAAGAAAGTTTTCTCTCTCTTCCATGGGAAAGGTGTTAAGTACGCTACGTAGACGCTGCTCCCAGCATCTCAGGCAATCAGCATCTAACTGTACCTTGTGCAGGAAGGAAAGAGATTCCACCAGGAGTGCAAAGGACTTGAGAAGGATGAGTATTTTTTTTGATTTTTGAACACGTAGTTTTGGATTAACACACCAGTGATGAACATATCTGCTTTAAATGGCCTTGTGTCGGGGGCAGAATACCAAACACCCTCTTACTGACAGTTCTTTGCGTTGTGATAAATTTAACGTGGCCGTAAAGAAGGGTTTACATTTGTACAAACATCTTTTACGAGCAACAATTTCCATCCATTTAATAATGACCTCGCTTTTCTCATGAGAATAGCACCATTACCAAGCTGTTGGTTTGGTTTCTGCGATGTGAGACAGCACTTCTTGCGGTACTTAATTGTCTTGCTCATCTGCAGAGCGCGAGGCTTGCCGGAAGACACCTGCTTCTTCAAATGTTGTTTTTAAGGATCAGATCCATTGTGGTTGATTGCATGAGGCCTGCTATGTTGGCTGTGTTTTAGGAGAAAGATGGATAAAAGACAGGCTTCCTACTAGGCATGCAACTTAGTAAAACCAGCCTCTAATTAAAAAACCAAAAGGTACGCGTACAAAAAGCCCACGTGCAAACATCTCTCTTTACATAAAGTATTAAAGTTCAATAAAGGATTTGTCATAAATTGAAGCTAATGGTTAATTTAATATTGCTTCATGCTCTTCTGGATATGGAAAGTATTGCCTAGATTTGCTAGGGTTAACATAAGCAGGGAGGGATTGAGACGCTCTCTGTGGTTTAGCCCACAAAGACTTTGCTTTATTTCAACTTTTTTTTTTTTTTTGTCTGGGAAAGCCCCAGAGTTTCAAGACGGACTCAGTACTGGCAGGCCAGTTTTTGAGTTGGAAACGTATCATAGCTTAAGCTCTGCCAAATTATTGTTGTTCAGTCAGATCCTGTGAGTCAGGGAAGGCTGTACCTGCCTCCTCCCAGGGCCAGGGCAGCCCCCTTGGCTCTGCCAGTCCCTGCAAAGGCACCAGGGGGCTGCTGGCACCCATGGGTGTGCCCTGGCATCTGTCCTCAAATTTCTCAGCAAGTGGCATTTGCAGGGCCACCTGACTTGTCTTCATGGCTAATAAGCTGTTTGCTGCTTTAGCATAAAATTGACTCCAAAGAAAAGCTTGGGGGAGAGATTAGAAGGCAGCCTTCAGAGGCTGGCCTGCCTGTGAAAAAATCTTATTATAGGAAAAGTGAAAAATTTCTCAGGGTGACCCTGAGAGTGTCTGGATGCGATGGGCCCCGGTGTACTTTGTGTTTGGTGGGAGAAGCAGCAGCTGCCGATTTGTTCAAGGTCCTAACACAGGAAAAGGCTTTGTGGCCAAGCACTGTGAAATGGCAGTGCCTGCAGGGCCCTTGTCCCAGCAAGCAGCATCTGCCACACCAGCAGCATGGCTGGCAGCTGCATTATCATAAGGGGGCTGCAGACCCTGTCGGGAGAGGCTGAGGACTGGGTTTTGGGAGCATGGCACCCAGAGAAAGTGTTGTTAAGGGCTGTATGAGCCACATTTCTTTCCCTGCAAGCGTGATCCATTTCCCTATACTTTGTAGAGTGGGAGAGGGCAGGCTAGGTACTGCTGTCTACCTTGCACTTCCCTTACCCTTCTAAAAAGTGTGTTTTAAAGCCAGAACTTTTAAAATTATCTCTTGTCCATTTTACGCTTTCATTGGACTTTATCTCTGACCATCTGGCTGGCCAGAGAGAGGCCCCTGTAGTCTTCCGCTGCAATGAGGAGCAGAAACACTCCAGTGTCCCCTTTGTAAGTAAATGTTGTAGAAAAGTTTTCTTCTTACTCAGCAGTTATGCCATCCTCACTGCTGCATGAAGAATATCTGCCCTCCTTCCCTCCAACCCCCACCCCCCTTCTAAATAAACACTTTTATCTACAGGCATAGCTTACACGATTATATATGTGAGTTGGTATATGTACACCTTAATATTTTGGGGTATTTCTGAACTTCAGGTCTAACAGAAATAGAATCATAAATGTGTTGGGCTGGAAAGGGCCTTCCAACTATCCTCCCCAGCCAAGCCAGCCATTATCTTTGGGAGATGCACTCATCAAGGAGGACCCTACAAATCCAACAAGTCTTGCCATATAATATAAGATGTTTTAAAGCTGATTATACAGACATTGGAGGTTTATATAAAGTTTGGGTAGAAAATGGTAGGATATATTTATCTATTCCTGAGCTTTGGAATTTTATGCTACTGATTTAAACAGGGCTGCTACAGAAGTGGGAGTACGGCAATGTAGGACTAGTGCTGTGTGAAAGTGATTCTGATCCTGCACCTGTTTGTGTAAACGGTAAAAGCTTACATTGACTAGAGCATGGGGTGATCAGGGTAATAGTCACCAGAAATTACTAATACCATCGTGGTATTAGCATTCACAGTTGCTGAAATTTCATTTTATTGAAAAGGTAGCTTCTTGCTGCTCAGAATGAAGGTTTCACTAGGCTGTGCAAATGTAGAGTGGAAGGTTAAAAAAAGAGCAAACAGAAGGTGTGGTTGTTGAGTTAATGGATTTTCTGTTCACTTTCTGTTGGCTGAAATTGCTGGCAAAGTCTTGGGAACAGTGACGAATACTCTGTAATGTCAGCTCTTGAAGCAATGCTGAGGCCCAGCCCAGCGCTCGCACTGTGGAAGACAAGGTGGCAGCAGGCTGGTGGCACTGCCCCTCTGCCAGACCCCGCTGCAACGGAGTGCCTGTCCCCTGCTGAGGTCTGCCACCCAAAAAGGCTATATTGAGATAAATAGGCTTGTAAATGAGCCACGTGAGCAAGCGTATGGTTAGCTATGCTGGGGCAAAGTGCAGGGTTGACTTTCACGCAGCCTACAACACAAAACCAAAGTTAGCCAAATTCAAATTAAATTCATATAGGTTGTAGCAGATTTCCCATCAGTGGAAACTCTTAAAACCTAGAGTGTATATTTCTAAAAAGCTGTTATCTAGTTCAAATGGAATCCCCATAAAACCTGTGTTATTTTGGGAGATCAGAAATAAAAGGCCACATCTGTAAATTTTAGCATCGGTGATTTCAGGTGGGTTGGTTGCTGGCTTGTCTTTGGCAAATTGCCGGGATAGAAGCATGCTGAGTTTTGTCACTGTAGGAGAATACTGAATGAATTGCAATATTTAATAGTTCTATAGGGAGGCAGAGAGGTATAAATGCCCATGAAGGAAACTAACATTGTCTTAGTCTATGAAAGAAGCACTACAGTAATAGGAAATAACAGGCTAGTAAATTTGACTTCAGTTGCAGGCAAGTTCCTGGAGATTTTAAGAGCTGAGATCACAAAATATATGGGGAAGTGTGCCCTGATAAAAGTTGCCTATGTGCTTTTACAGGGAACATGCTTTATATGGCAAAGCTAGGAAAGTTATTTTGTGGAGCTCATTGGGAGGAAAAACTGTGCTGAAGGAAAGGAAAAGGAAACAAATAAAAACCACTTGGATTTTGCATTAGGTCAAATAACAGTGGCTGGAATTGAGAAATTGACACGTTTCTGAATATATGAGACCCAAGCAATGACCACAGATAAGTAGAAGAATATGAATGAATAAAGAAGGTATCAATGGAAATAAAAGGATGATCATTAAAGAAGTAATTTTCCGTTTGGTGTGCTGAGTGCAGAAGTCTTTGGCACTAGCTCCATACTGACGGTAAGTGAAAGTTCATTTTTAAAGGAAATCCTGCCAGATCAACACTGAGCACCTTTGGAAATTCTGTATGTGGTATCTGGACTCTTTGAACTAAAAATACATTTCATGTTGCAAGAAACATTGACAGTAACCTAGGAAAATAACAAGTGAAGAGGATTTATATTAGCCTCCATCTACAAGCATACTGAATTTGCAGCAGGTGCAACAGCACCTTCAAAAACCAAAAAAAAAATCCATAAGCCCTCCTCCCCCTAAAAAATTACCCCTCAAACAGAACTGTAGGGCAGAACGTGATGAGTAGGACAAAATGGAGGGAAATTATGGCTTTATGAGACATTTATCAGATGCCTGATGAGACATATTCAAGGCTTTTTCTTTCTTCTAGAGATTTACAAACTGTAAAAAGGATGACTTTTTATAATATATTAAAAAGTATATTATACTAAATACAGAACTGTAACTTTTGTGCCCTGCATTAGAGCTGATCCATGTGAAGCAACAGAACTCACATGAATCCCCCTCCAAAATCTCATGTCCTAGTACTAAATCCATCAAGTTGATTCCAATGACCATGGTTTTCTAGTTTTCCAAATCAGGTCAGAGGCTGTTTAAATGCAGGTATAATGCTGCAGCCTAATGACCACACTTAAAAGCTGTATCAAGTTACTGATGGACTTCAGGCCCCACCTGGAGTACTGCTTCTAGTTCTGGAGCCCATAGTAGGAAAAATACATGGATCTGCCGGAGTGAGTCCGGAGGAGGGCCACAAAGATGATTAGAGGGCTGGAGCACCTCTGCCATGAAGACAGGCTGAGGTTGCTGGGCTTTTTCAGCTTAGAAAAGAAAAGGCTCCAGGGTGACCTAACAGCAGCCTTGCAATACCTGAAGAGGGCTACAGGAAAGCTGGAGAAGGGCTTTCTAAAAGGGCCTGCAGTGACAGGACAAGGGGCAACGGCCTGAAACTGAAAGAGGGTAGATTTAGATTAGGTATTAGAAAAAAATTCTTCACCATGAGGGTGGTGAAGCACTGGAACAGGTTGCCCAAGGAGGCTGTGGATGCCCCATCCCTGGAGGTGTTCACGGCCAGGTTGGATGGGGCTTTGAGCAACCTGGTCTAGTGGGAGAGAGGTGTCCCTGCCCACAGCAGGGGAGTTGGAACTGGATGATCTTCAAGATCCCTTCCAACCTTAACCATTCTATGATTCTATTTCTACCCCTTCTATTTCTTTGTTTGAATCTCCGTCACAGATCATGTTTATAATTAAGCAAATTAGGACAGGCATGAGAAGTAATTCTACCATGTGTTTTTATTTAACTAGTGCTTTTTCCATGTAAAAGAAATACCAAGATGAACACAGAATTTGTTATTCTAGGAGTGAAGTTAGTTCTTGGTGCCAATTTCTCATCCTAGTGAGACTCACCTGTGCAGCTGAACTACCAAGGAGGCCGGTTAGAAAGCATTATAGAGGGAAGTAGAGGGGATCTGGACATAAAAGATTTACCCATAACTTAATTGCAGTTTTGGACTGTGCATATTTAGAAGTAGACAGATTAACTGCGTGTTGCCTGCAAACAACCTCCTTACCACTCTTTACAGTCTCTTTCCCACCAGTGCATTGCTGCAGAGAGGGAAACCTCCACCCCACTGGTGACCAGCAGCTACAGATCTCACCCTGGCTCCTTGAGGCTGTTGATTGACATTTTATCTTGGGTCTGGCAGCATGATCGATGCAGGAGTGGTGGTAGGCAGACACTAATTCAAACCAAATCACCACTCTGATTTAGTACACTGAAATGGTTGTATACTACACACACTCCCTGGAGCAATTATTCAGGATCCTCGTCATCTGCAGTGAGTATGTTAAACCTTTCTGATTTTTATTTGGGCCATGTTTTACCCGTTGAAGCTCTCCATCACCGCTGTGATTGCCTGCTCTTTACAGTGGCCATGGATCACACGTCAGTCATCTGCGCTCTGTGAAATTGTGGTGACGTTTCCAAAGCGTGCTTGGGCTCTGCCTGCATCTGTGGCAACAGGAGACCTGTGTGAAGCACCATGTACCTTAACAAGTCACTAAAAAAGAATTAAGTATGGTCTCAGCCATAATGTAAAAAAGCTGACTGAAAAAGAGAGGATTAGTGGTGCCATATGGCTCGGCAATCCAATGAATGGTATAGGAGTACAATGTGTATGATTCCCTGTGTTGTGGCTCTCTGTTTTGTACCCGTGGAGCAACATCCAGCACAAGCATACCTGAAGCCTAGCAGAATGTAACGCTTGGCAAAACTACCCAGCTGGGGCAAAGCAATGCGTAGTACAGTATTATGTCAGTATTGACATAAACGCCACTGCCTCTGTTTCAAATCTGAACAATATTTTGACCTTATCACTTTCTGATTTAATTTTTTAGTTTTTACTCTTATTTTTGTTACTTGAGTTAGATCTGTCACAGGAAGATCAGAACAGCACTCTGATTTGAACTGGAAATTAGAAAATTTTGACTGATAAACATTTAAGTTGAACATGTAAATTGATTTTGCAAGCTGGGACATTCATATCCCTGCTAATTCTTTAGAAGATCAGAAAACCGGTGTAATTTGTTAGTTATATTTATGGCTGTGTAATGGGTTACACACTTTCCCAATATGTCTAAAACATCATTATAAAAGTCAACAATTTTGGTAGAGTTGAGAAACATGAATGAGAAAGGAAATGTTTGTGTAATTCAGGTTATGTGTTTATATTGGGCTTAATTTCTGATAGTTGCTCAGAGCTCATGGAGCTGTTTGAAGCTGGCGGGAGATGAAAGTGCTCAGCAGTGCTGTGGCTTCGTTTGAGTAACCTGTGAACTTTTCAGGCAGGAAATAAAAGACACTCCCTGTTTTGTACAGTTCTTAATTGAACTGTGGACTTACGTTTTTTAACCTGGGTGGAGATCAAGGTTTTAAACGGGCTCAGAAAAGGATTAGACACTCTTCTGGAAGGGTCGGTCAAGTGGTGGTTGTCAAGCCCTGTTAGACTAATGCAGCTTCTGCGTGAGGAAGTTCCTAACTACCCATTCCCAGGATCAGGAGTGGTGGTCAGGGAGCCAGCAGCTGCCTGCCCCCGCCCCATCGGAGTCCTCCCTGCCTGAGGATCTGCTGCTGGTGGTGTTGGTGCCTGCCTGCGCGCTTCCTCTGACGCTGTGCTGAACAGGCCACAGGTGCACGGATAAGGATCTGTCCCCATCATTCGTACTGAAATTCACTGTGTAAAGAGCAGAGCTCAGTCAAGAAGTAAAAGGAGGCAGCTCCAGATTGCTTATTTATGCGCTGTTGTAAAAAATGCTGCAAAGAGCTGTGAAGTTGGGTTCTGCTGCTTGACCCAGCATTACTCTTCACTCCACCGAAGAAAATTACTGCTTTGTTCTCTTGTTTTTGATAATTAGTTCCTACAAATGCTTTTTAAAAACAACTTTAGATTAAAATAGCTGTGGATGTATGTTGGACATTTACCTGAGAATTTTACTGAGCAGGAAAAAAAAAGGAAAAATAAATGCTGAAAAAATCCATGGAGAATATCTGTGCACAGGCACAGCTACTGCAAGTATAGAAAAATTAAACTTTGGCCTTTATTATTATGAGGGTTTTAAAATCTTTACGAAGGCTTTAACTCAAGGATATTTCTGTCTAGACAAGTGATTGGCCCTCAAGTTCAGTCTGCAGAAAAGAAAAAAATATTTTGTGGAAATCACAATTCTATACAGCTGTTGTATTTTTTAATTGTTATTGATCTCTGACTTGATGTGATATAAAACCACAAAATGGAGAATACTTTCTGGAGTTTGGTGTCTGAGGTGAGTCTTTTGAGAGAATTGGAGAAACACCTGCAGTATCTGTGTTGAGCCAGACTAGCTTTGGTGATATGTACACACCTGCACTTCTTCCAGTCCTGAACAGTTTTGAATGCTGTCCACCAAAGAGCAGACACGGTCTACCAGACAGTTGTTCCTCAGTACAGAAAAGTGGGATTTGAATGGTACCCGCTGTGGTTTTAAGTCTGAGTTAATTTACAGGGATGTGGGATTAGGGTTACCCAGCCCTTATTTTAAAGAGCTGTGAAGCTGCAACAGTGTGTGCAGGACCAGAGGCAGCCCTACCTCAAAGGAGTGAGATTGATGTGGGACAAAAGTGTCTTGGTCATTTCACGCTCACGTACCATGTCCTGTTAGTGCACATTCCTGTCCTTGGAAAGACGCAGCCTGCTCGTGCGTGTGACACTTCCATGGTGCAATTTTCTCCAAGTTTCTGTCTCAAGCTTTACCTCCTCCATTCATATGTCTGTGGGCTTCAGAAACCAAACAACTGGTTGCTTCAGAACCCAGCTGACCCTTTTCATGTAGCAGCAAGCTCTGCTCCTTCTCCTGGGAACTCTTTTGGCTGCAAACTCAACCAATTTGAGTCTGCCTTACAGCAGGGATGTTCTCTAACTCTGTGAGGGCTTGTTGGTCTATAGCTTTTTGCTTTCTCCAGCATTGAGAAATAATTAACAAGTAATGAACAGAAAATAAAAGGTCCTTAAACAGCACAGCAGACAGGGTAAGCTACAGCACTCCCGTTCCTCATTCTTCCTTTATTTTGTGATCACGGGGGAATTGTACTGCCTTTTTCGCTCCCAGCTGTTATCTGTCTTACTTGTTCGGACGCTGAATATCCTGTGTTAGGGCCTGTCTCTCATGTATCTGTATAATGCATAGATCAAACAAGCTCCATTTTTTCATGTAGATTCCAGGCTCTGCTGTTGAATACGCTGGATTCCCAGGCTACACTGTCCTGAAAGAGTGATTTTGATGGAAGATTATTTTAGCAGAAGCTGGCCAAGCTCACAGGAATGTTTCTGGCATGGTGATTCATGCAGAGGAGACATCGGGCTTTCCTGGTAGCTGACTTACTGTCCCTTGCACCATTTCTGAAAATACCTTGATGACCAAGAGCCAAACACTGGTGTCTTTTTGTGCATCTTCTTGTTCAGGAGAGAGTAACCCATATGGGATACTGTTAAAGGTGGATGATCAACTGATTGATGGTGACATGGGTGCATATGTCTGAAAGCTACTGATATTGCTAAGAACATCCCGAAAGGATGCTTCAAATCCAAAGTTTTACTGTTTTTGTAGCAGAGTGAGCTGCTGTGTGTCACGATGGACATTAGATCTGCAAGAGGTGAAGCTGGTTTCAGTCACACTGACAGAGGACAAGCCTAAAGCAAATATCTTAACTACATTTCTTGACACAAGTGGAAGCACCTGTGTATGCAAGTCACTCTGCCCTCCTTTGCTTGAACTCGTATCCTGAGGGCTTAATCCTGCAACACTTCCTAACAGGGATAACCTTTCTCTACTGTGGAATCATTATATACAGAGGATTTGCAGATGCAGAGCCTCTGTTCACGCTTGCAGCACTGTGAGGACTCCAGATTTTTGATACCACTGGTGACAATAAGATTGCTTTGATTCATCTATAACCAGGTATGAGGTAGGCTGAACCACCTTGTTCCACAGGGGCAGCGCTTCCACAGCACATGGGATTTCTCCTTACCACACTTATTTTTTTTCCCCACGTGCTCCTTCTTCATTAATCTGGGTGTTTCTTACAATCAACTGGAAAGATTTCTCCGTCATGTTTTATTGGCATCTACGGATATAAGACTTTTGTTTGAGCTGCATGCTGTTCATTTTTAATAAGGAGTAACATAGACTGAAAGCACTTAGAAATGTTCCAAGCCTGTGATTCTTAATTGCACTGTACTTTGTGAAATACTGCTATACCTCACACCATTTTTGCTTGCAGAGTTACAGTGTGTTTATGTGGTAGCAATAAATGCTAAATAACCTGCCTGCCACCCGATGTCACTTTGTGGCACTTGTATAATTACAGAGGCTTTTGGAAATCACATTGCAAGGCTCCGATTTGATGGCAACATGTGAATGTTTCACTGTAAACACTCCTTCGTTACACGAGATTTCATTACCAGAGGTTTCTGTTCTAATATCCTCTTTCCTTTGAGGATAGGACCAACATTATAGTAACCACATTGTTAGCAAAAGCAACATGAAATTAAGAATGTGGACTCCATTGATCTCAGAGCTTCAGAGTAAGGGTGCTAAATACTCCTTAATCAGTGGGAGCTCGACTTGTCTCTGTGCATAATGGCTGCACAGAAGCATTTGAATTATGTTGCCTTAAGCATGGTGAAAAAAAAAAAGAAGAAAGAGCAGAGTAAGATTGATATGAGATTATTTGCCATTTATTTATCCCTGTTAATGCGGGTAAGCTACTAATCTGACATGGGTATCTTCCCCGCAAAAGCAGTGGATGCTAGCTGCTGCTCTTTCTGTGCATGAGGCTGTGACTCCCCAGCACCTCAGCAGGCTGAGTTTTATGCTTACAGCCAGTACTGAGTCTGAAAAACAAACACTCTATGGCTCGAAACATGCAAATATATATAAAAGACCAGGTGAGCCACCACTGAGCGTGTGAAAAGCGATGGACCCCAGAGGGTCCCCATGCACTGTGCAGGCAGTTTTACCAGCTCTATGATACAGAAAATGTTGAGTGCTGACATCAGATCCACATGGGCTTTAGCAAAACACTGTTTGCACCAGCCCAGTCTTGGGCCCACTGGGCTCAGGCTCTTTCACATAGCTATGGAGAACAGTTCTCTTGTCTCTTAATAAAACGCTTATTAACTAATTGTTACTCCAACATGTGCACTTTTGTAATTAACAGTTCACAGATGCTGTATGTCCTCCCCTGATGTTTCCCTCCCCTCTATTTTTGCCTTGGTTTCCTTTTGTGAGTTGGTGAGGCAGCACTGAGCTTGGTACTAGCTTCTCTTGACAGTAAGCATGAAGCTGTTGCAAGTGTCTTCTTCAGACTGTTAATTATTTTGGAATAATTCATTAGTGAACATATACTTGCTTAATGCCAGCTACTTTTCATTGGTGAAACTGAGGCTGAGCTTGCACGCTCCTTTCCAGCCATGGCCCTTGCCTGTGGTACCAACTTTTCTGGGTGGTGGAAGAAATTGTTTTCCAGTTCATGTGCTGTAAAAGGCTCGGTGGTGTTGTTGCAGTGTGGGGAGGAGGGCTGTTGCCAACCTGAGCAGCAGGCACCAAGCCAGTACTGGTTGGTGTGAGGTTTTGAAGGTAGGCTGGGAAGCTCCAGCTGGGTTCCTCTGTGGTCGCGTGTCCCAGGCACGCTGGGCATTGTGAGTCACGTAGCTGCTGCGTGTTAGTTTCTGTGCTTCAGCTGCTTTAGTAAGTTTGTGTATTTGGCTTGTCAATATTTAATACAGCACAGGCTTTTGAATAGGATCAAATGAAAACTACTGCTAACTCTAGATCAAGGCAAGCTGAAGTGCAGATTCTCCTGAGATTGCATCCCACTTTTTGGGGCTGACCCTCCTGGGTTTTGATCAACAGCATTGTTTGTAGCCTTTACACCCGTTTAATAGCTTTTCACATTTTTCTTCCTTGACGTCCTGATTGTAATTCTCTAGAAGCTACTACACCAACACTGCCTAGACTGAATTTCAGACCTGTCACCTGGAAGCCACTTTGGGGACTTGCTTGAGTCATCCAGAGCAGGAAAAGCTGTGGCAGGTGGCCTTGTATAAAAAGACTGGGACAAAAATTCAGGAGACGTTCGAGACCATGACTCAGCCTCCGCAGACAGCCCCACGCAGTTCTTTGCAGTCACTGTCCCTTTGGAAACAGGTTTTGATTGTGCAAGGCTGTGGGGTGCAGCCTTCCTGCCTCCTCTTCCTCCCCCTCTTCCTCCTTACAGGACGCTGCCACTGACTCACGCTGGTTCCTGCAGCAGAGCCACTTTCCTGGAAGTCAGAGGTAGACATGCAATCTATTTCACAGATGCCATACTGGCTTTCAAGGGAGTCTCTCTTTTTGTCAGACTCCTCCTGATGAGATGTGGTGTGTTCAAAAGCCTTGTGTGACACCCTGGGACTTCTCCCCTTCCTTTACCTTAGAGCCATCCATTCTTTTTGCAGCCCCATATCAAACTGCTGCATTACAAAGCGGAGCAAAGGGTGGGATGTATTGTATATACAACAATTGAAGCTCAGCTTTTATCCTAAATATGTATATATTGTTTTCTAGTCCGTGTGAGTGAGGAAGTTCTAATGAAACCTAAAAATACTAGGAGTGTTGACCTTCAGGAGATGTTTCCTATCCCAGAAGCTCAACTCAGTCTATGGCTGCTGCTGCTTTTCCTGGCTGCAGACACAGAGAGAGGCTGAAATGAGCAATCGGCTTGTTTATGGCAGGTTTTAGTGCTTCGTTAGTGTAATAAAAGAGGCTTTCGCAGACGGGATTTGGTTCTCGTGTACTTCAGTGTTTTCTGCTCCGTTTTGCTCGATAAAACCCAGGCTCTTGTGTACAAGAATTAGCAGCTTCCCAAGGTTTCTGCTGATTTTGAGGAATCAACCCCTTGCAGCTATGTGACACCATTACACAGCTCCCACTCCTCCCGGTGCCTGCGGAGTGACTGTTCCCTACGTGCAGTTGAGCACTTGGATTAAACACCTGCACAAAACAATTGGCACAACCCAAAGGGCTGTTAGAGGTTCCATATCCTGTTTGGGAATCGCTTCAAATGAAATTAATGATTCCTCTCTGCACGCAGACTTTTTAAAAAGAAATCTGGTTTTATATGTGCAATTAATCCAAAGTGGTTGGTGTGCAGTCTATACTGATACACATCAGTAAAACAGCAACTTTATCGGTTTTAATTCTGTACGGTGTGTAGTGTCTAACGCAAGAGTATTTAAAACAGCAAAATCCTCATATAGGTAGTAACTGTGACACCTGCATATCCCCCTGTCCACTTACCCTTTTTCCATTTTGTCGTGAGGGGGAGGATGTCTTACTTGAAAGGCATTTATGTATGTGGTCCCTGCATTACACAGCTATTGTATAGAGCTAAATTATTTTCATGGCAGAGATCCAAATAAAGAAAATTTCCAATAGGCTTTGTGTGCCGATTCATGCAGGGCTGCCAACTCTTGCGATATTATCACAAGTCTTGTGATATTTGATATTCTGTCTTAAAACTCCAGGCTCTCTCATCATGTGATTATTTGAATTTCAGCTCTTGTTTAAAAAAAAAAAAAAGGTCTCATCTCTCTCTTAGCTACAGAGAAAAGCTTTGAAATAACATTTCCTGTCCTAAGAGCTGAAACATCAGGAGGCAGGTAAAGTTTTCTCAAAGATTTTTTTTTCAAATTTCTGGATTTTTTTGAAGCTCATCTAACTCTGATTTGTTTGGAGCTTGATTCTGGATTTTGCGTGGCTAAGTTTGATTTCAGAACTGGCCAAACTACATTATGTTTGTGGTTTGATGCTTCAGATGAAAGCAGAATCGCTTTATCATGGTATGTAAATTTTGCATGGAGGGATGTTATTTTAACACATTCAATTGCTGTACTGTATGCTGCACCACAGCCCTCTTCACACTGATCTAGTGCTTGTTCCAGGATCTTCTAAATGCATAGAAGCAATTAAAGTGTTTTTATGTGGCTTTTTTAATTGTGATTTTTTTTTTTCGTCTGGCAAGTAATTTAGCAAATCATAGAATAGTTTAGGATGGAAGGGACCTTTAGAGGTCATCTAGTCCAACTTGCAAATAACAGTCTCCATACAGAGATAACCCGGGTTTTGTGTTGTAGAGAGTTCTCATATCTGTGTCAACCAGCTAAGGATAAGTCTAATGAATCCTGGTGGATCAACTCTTCTTACTGCTTCTGCATACATGGTCCAACATGAATAGTAGTATTTTAAGCCTGTACTACAATAGTAAAAATCTATTATTCAATTTTCAGCTGAAATCTAATTTCTAAATTTTTACTTTTCTCTCTTGCAGTTGTGGTTCAACTGTGCTAAAAAGAACTGCGTAATAAAAATGCACTTTCATCTGACTATTTAAACTGCATTGATGCACTTCCTAACACTGTGTTTTAGAATCAAGATATTAAAATCCAAGGGCACTCACAAATTTGCCATTTCTTGTGAAGAAGCAAACCTATCTGGCATATGTCAGCGAACTATTTTCTCAGCCCTGTCTACACTAAACTGGACTGTGTGGTCTGTCATTACACTAAACATGCCACTGAAGTCTCAAATTACTTGTAATACAGATAGTGGAATAACCTTTCTGGTGCAAGTTTCAAATCAGGGCAGACCTGTAGATGGTGCTCTAATCTAACTGGAAAAAAAAAGATTTACTATGACACTCGATGGAGTTTTCTTAGACGTTCTGGGAGGTTGAACTCAGATCTATTTTGGCTAATTTCATACCTGCAGGACTTTAAGCCTTACGTAACGATTGGCAAACTTGGTTCACTCAAAATGAATAGATATAGAAACCTCGAGATAGGCTCAGGTGCCCTGGCTCATCACCTTCACCATCTTCCCCATACTTTGAGCTTGAGGCTCACCTCACCAGACTGGCACCACGAAGATATCAGAGAAAATTGTGCCATTGACTTATCTATATACTTTAATCTCAGAAAGGGCTGAATGCTCTAAATATTCGGGGCTCTTGCATAAGGATAGGCTTTCTCCAGGAGAAGGAAATGGGCACAAGAACACAGGCAAATGGGTAAAAGAATGCAAACAAAATTATTTGGGGTTTCCACCAGCCTCATTTTTCACCGACTCAGCATTCCCAAGAAGCCTCCTAGCCCTAACATGCAGCATACATCGCAGCGGGCTCAGCTGTGGGTGTCCTGCCTGCAGGAGCTGTGGAGTGCCAACTTCACCAGCTAAGCAGATTTTAGGAGAAATAATTTTGCCAAAGAGTTGACTCTGTCTAATTATGAGTCTCCCTCAGTAACTACAGGCTCAGTGTCTCCCTCCCCAACTGTGAGTTATTATTGGATTCTTTACTCTCTTTCATAAACTGCTGATTGGTGGCAGATTGTTTAGCAGCTGCCACCTGCTACAGTGCTTGTTGAATAAATTTCCCTTTTTAGGTCTAGAATAGGCTTGGTCTGCTAACAGCTCAGGAGACATTTAAGGGGGAAAGCGACAGAGAAAATGTGTTTTTTTGGCAGAGTTCAGTACCAGTCCAGTGCAATTCTTCTGAGCCTTGGGCCCCAAAACAGTAAAACATGCAATTATGCATTTTAAGAGTGAATAATCTCTTCTCTATTCAGGGAGCATTTAGACATGTGGCTAAGTTATACCCATTTTCCTGGGACATAAGTGCTCTCCTGACCTGCAGTTTTTTTGGTTGTCTGGAGCCAAGCTTGAGTGCTCCACTGAAATAGGGCTTTTGTGATCCTAAATGGTTGAGAGAGGTTGTCTTTTGATTGAGATGACACTTGAATCCCAGAGAGGCTATGTAATGCTCCGCAATTTAAGAAAAACTGTAGGGAGAACTCTTGTCTTTTGAGGATGTTTATTGTGGGGC
The DNA here is from genome assembly GCF_000703405.1 of Apaloderma vittatum. Taxonomy (NCBI): domain Eukaryota; kingdom Metazoa; phylum Chordata; class Aves; order Trogoniformes; family Trogonidae; genus Apaloderma; species Apaloderma vittatum. The sequence continues at coordinate 40,012 of NW_009704184.1, forward strand.
AGTAAAGTGGTAGAAGGTGCTGATGCCCAAGAAAAACGCTGCTCTGCAGCCTTTTCCTGGGAGCTCCAGTCTTCATGCTAACCTCAGTGGGAGCAGGGCTACTTGTCATCTAGATCTGCAAAATCTCTTAATGAGGAAAGATCCCAGTGACTTTGAGTACAAAGGGAAATGGTGGAGATGTAGCAGCACACTTCTTAGAAATGCTATGTATGTGGGAGGGTGACAGAGCGTAAGGTATGTCAGAGGAGACACATGTTTTTTTTTCCCTGCAAATTTCAGTATGTCTTGGCTGACAAGGTGAATCCTCCCCGCAGGTTCACTCCACTAGAAGCAGCTGGGAATCTGCTTCTTCCGAGAAGAAGTAAAGCATCTGTTCGAGTAGGAAATTTTTCTTTTTCCAGTAGAAAATCCAAGAGGAAGGAGAAAATTAGCACAGCTTTCAACATGTGGGTGACTGGCAAGTGTCTTCCTTTTGGCTGTCTGTCTGTGGTAGGAACTGAGGCTGTTTAAATCAAATAGGTGGGTGGTGTGAGCAACTGATGGATTCCTCTCTTGTAACAGCTGCTGTTGCTTTTGTCAGCGAACTTTTTTAAAAATGAGAATAGGAGGGGTTGTGCCTGTTGTTCTGGCCAGAATCCAATTTGGATAATTGCATTCTGCCTACCTAAAATTGTAATGGCATGTTTTTGCTTCCCATCTCTGAAATGCCTGAGGATCCTTTGCTTGAAACTTGGTGTTTAAATATCAAGTTATTAGTTGAGTCATCAACATTAATTTTGCTCTGTATTTCAGTCAAGAAATAATCGTTCTTATTCAGGTAGTACAGACACTTCATAATAACATTATTTTAGTGTATCTAGACTAATAATATATTTTAATATATTATTAATATAATTTCAGCGAGAATGTCTCTTCTGGCCTGGCTTTTGAAGATGTGGACACCCAGTGATTTAACTTGCAGCTATGACTGGATGTCAGTCTGAAAAACAGGTCATTCACATCTAGTAGTTCAAAACCATCATGAACTCTCTTGGATTAGGGTGTCACGACTGTCTCACATTTTCAGTTAAGATGCTTCTTAAGACACATATGTTTCAATTTACTGAGAAAATAGCAGTTAAACAAAGAACTAAATGGGATTTAATCAGTTATTTGAAGTCTTGATCAAGGTCACTGATTTTAATCCCTCTGGATTACCAGGAAGGTGTATGGAGCCAAGATCAAACTCACAGATTGGTTAGTTTTTATCTGATTTTTTTTTTTTTAAAATGAAGTTGCACTGAGCATATCTTCATTTTGATGTGGGTTTATGGAGGGAAGTAAAAATGCACATTTAGAGTTTGCAGGTGGAGTTGGTACTGGTTTAAAACTTTGATCCAAACAACCCCAAATTACAGACCAATGTATGGATCTTAATTTTAACATGTCTCTCCAGTGCATCCCACTGGCGGGCTTATAGGATGAATCATGCCTAGACTCATCCTAAGGGAGTAGGTTCATGCTGGGAACCTCAGTGAAACTTGCTCTTCAGAACAGCTTCTGTTGGAAGACCATCTTCACACCAGCTGAGGTCTCCACCAACCTATCTTAAAAGGCCTGGCATGTCCTCAGCAATGACCTGCAGGTGAAGCTTCGCTGGCGCATGACTTGGAGCATGGCTATGAGCTGTCCCTCTTTTGCTGCCTGGAGAGACCTTCTTCTCGTGTCTCCTGCCCCATGGGATCAGCATTAGGCACAGGTTCACATCCCTCTCCTAGGGCAGGTGGGTGCTGCTCTTCATGCTCCCTTTCCAGACTCTCAGCCTCCTCACACTGGCCGAGATTCAGGCAGTCAGAAAAGCAATCTGCATAAAAGAGTGAGGAAGCCTTTTTAAACCTGTCATCCTCTTTCATCGATGAAAGATTATGATCCTACTTTCTCATTGTTTTATGGAGAGCATTTGTTTGTTTACTACTTTGGCAGCTATTGGTACATAAGCAATGCATATACTATAAATACACCCATTATCCAAAAAGCCCAGCTCTGCGAGCACTGCCAGGCACCACGCTCACTGCCATCAACTTGATAGAAGTACTCCAAACAATACGCACTGCGCTCGACCGTGTATTCGTATTTCCATCTTTCTTCAGCATGAAAGACAAAAAGATGAAATCTGTCCTATGCAGACACCTAAGGGAGAGGGCAGTCATCCACTGCTGAAACCTGTTGGTGAAGGACAAGTGTGTGGGAGGCAGCATCAAGCAGGGGCATGGAGGTGCTGCTCAGTCACGGACATGGGTGCAGTGTGGTGGTGGTGGTGGGAGGCGTAGGAAGGGGCGTGGGAGAAGTCAGTGCCCTGCATTAGAAAAAAGGTCGTCAGGAGTGTGCAAACAGGTGAAAGAAAGCTCAGAAGGAAGGCAAGGAAGAGAGAAAAGAGTCTGGCAGGGAGAAGCCTGCAGAGACAGGTGAGAAAGTGTGTTAGGGCCGTCCTAAGGAGAGGAGGAGGTGATGAGAGAAATACATGAACTTCCAGTTCTTTCACCTCTGCAGGGCTGTGCCCTGTGCTGGGGAACGTGGAGTCAGGGGGCCTTGCTAAGCAGTGGGCGCAGTGGTGAGGCCCCTTTCATGGGCCCCCTCCACTGCCAAGCCCAATGCTGAATGGTTGGTAACCATTAAAACTCAGAAATACTACGGGGTTTTTTCATGCTTTGTGTACTTTGTCAGAGGGATTTTTCAGATGGAGATTTTGTTGTTGCATGAAGGAATAAAACCATGCATTGTGGCCACAAAGATTAGTAGTTAGACCTGTTTATGCACACAGCCATCCAACCACTGTTATTTGCATCCATATAAACAGAAGCTCTGCTAAGGTCTGGCTGAAAATCAAACCCATTGTGAGCTGCCTAGAAGGCTTCAGCAGATGGGAGCCATATAAATAAAATGTAGTGTCGTTATTAACTGGCCTGGCAGTTCAGTGTGCTTCTAACAATGATTATTTTGAATAACATGATGACTGTCTTATCTTCAAGGATGAGTTTATCTATCTATTGGACTGAGACAATTGAAAGCAAAATGCACAGTCCTTCCACTTCAGGGGCAATGATGCTTTGAACTTCATTGTTTCCCGCAATGTGTGGAAAAGGGAACTGCTGCACAGGTTGGATTAACTTCAATGCCAATTACATTAGCAAATTCATGTTACAACTCTGTACAGCTGCTTTAATTTACCTCCATCTTAGTTCGGCACCTACTCTCTCACCCCTGGCCCCAATAAAGAAAGACTGCGCTTTGCTACTTTGAGATAAAGATATAGCTAGTTTCAAACAAATGGAATTTTAATTGACAGTGATCTGTCTGGCTCTTACAGCAATGGTATGTCCTACATCAAAATAAAATGAAGACTTGTACACACAGCACACCAGCATTCGGTTGTGAAAAAAACAGGTTGCGCCTATACGTGTGAACCCAGTGAACAGAGAAAAATAATTCAGTTTCCTCAGTGTGAGCTGTGTTTCCTAGCCTGCTTAAAAATAGCCAGTTAGGAACTACCTCACAGGCTCTTCCTGGAGTAGTGACCAACCGTTTAAATTAAGGAGACAACCACCCATGCCTCCCAAACAGGTGTTTTCAGTTCTCATGTATAAGAACTGCCTCTCCTTCAGATCAGCCCTTACATGTTTTCCCCAGGCTTTCTCTTTCTTATTTATGAGGTGGTTGTTGCTCTTCACATTCCCCTCTCCATCCCACTGGCAGGAATGAAAGCGGTTTTCTAGGTTTTAAACCCGTTTTATTGCCTGGACATGGTTTCTCCCTGCGCTGTTTCCATTTTTTACCAAAGGCAATGCTTCCCAGCACTGATGAGATCCTGTTCATGCCAGGTGGCTGCTGCCCAGCTCTACCATTTCAGGAGCTGAATTGCCTTCCCAGAAGGTTTCACAGTTCACTTTTGTTGAGAGAATCTCCTTGTCAAAATACAGATTGAGAAAGCGAGATATAAAGTCCAACAGCGACAGCAGGCTGCAGAGGGAGGCTGGTGTTGGGCCCGAGTTGCTGTTCTGTTGGTGCTGCTGGTTTTCAGAGCTGGCTGTTGCTGTGACTGGAAGTGTGACTTCCATGTTTACAAAGGCCTAATTTTGATGGGTAAAGTTAGACAATAATTGAGTAATACAGGTGTGTTCCCATGTGATGACTATGAAGTAAATGATGGCTCAAGGAGAAGACACTGCGGGAGGTGGGCAAGGGAAGTGTTACCTTCAGGAGAGTCATCTTGGGCTCTGCTATCCTTGTGTCTTCTTCTAGAACAAATATCAACTGGATGGAAAAAACCTACTAGCCCTTGAATCACTGCCCTATCAGACCAGTACTGAATTTCATGCAGTTATATTTGCATGTGCCTTTCTCATGGAGCTTAATGTATAAAGATCAAATGCTGGAGGAGATGGTGTGTAGGGACCACAGAGCAGGACCCAGCCTTGGCAAAGGCTGTGTATTACTTAAATTGTCATATCCTTTAGCTTGCAGCTTGATTGAGTTTTATCTTTTTTCCAAAAGCAGGTCAGAAATATAACCAAAAAGACTAGTGCTTCACTGCTAATAAGAAAGCGGAGGTGACTCACTACTACTAAAGGTGAATTATATGGAGTAATTAGATTTTAGTGGATCTGTTTATGAGTTACTTTCCCCCACACAGAGATATTAAAGCTCATCCTCGCAACCCTGCCTGCCGTCTCCCTCATGGCTGCAGCAGCCCAGCCTGCCCCAGTGCTAGCACTGCCACTGGCCCTGGCACACGCAGAGCCTCCTGTGTGTGGGCACACACCCCCACACCCCAAAGGTGAAGAATAATTTGATGGCGTTATTTTTAAAATAATCTATTTCAACGGTTAATTTAGTTTAGGGCACTGATTTATAACAAGTTTATAGATCTTTTTTACTATTCTTTGTTGAATTATAGAGGTGGCATGTGTGAAATGGAAGTACTTGGCCTATTGTTCTGCTTCTCACGCAACCAGTATAGTTGAAACAATAAAAAGATCTATAAAATTAATATATACAGAGAGAAAGGGACAGAGACAGAGAGAATATGTAATGTGCTAGAGTCTGATATCACATTTATCTCTCCCAGAGAGGTTAAGACTCAGAATTTACATGTGGAAATACCAAAAAGATCTTACCTTCTTGTGTGGAGAGAAATGACTTCTAAGCATCCGGGCTATTGTCTTCTTCATTTATAAAACCAATGTTCAGGATGCCATTTTTTTTGGTATTTTTATTAGGCTAGAACCATACTGTTTTGTTAGCAATTTGGAACTAGGCCATCTATTGTTGAGGTCTTGCTGGCCTAGAGTTTTTAGGCAGGCTTTTATGGAGACATAACTGTACTAAGATTTCAACTCCTAATTTTTTTTTATACTAGAACATTATACCATGTTGAAATGTAACTGCATGTGAATACACACACAGTGTAACAGACAAATATTTATACATCTCTCACAAGTCCTTAGATACTCACACATGCTAAATTTGTTATCTTACCTGTGCTAAACTGTGTTCTGTATATAATACAAACTGCACAGATGCATTCATCTCCCTATTCTGCTTCCACTGAGGCTTTTTCTGCTCTTTCAGACGGTTAAGGTGTGATGTGTTTAAGGTCTAGTATCTTGGGCTATCTTAAGACGTACTGGTTTTCCCTTTATATTTGTAAGAAAGCTAGTAGCCTTTCTTCTATCTGTAATGATGTGACTAAGAAATAGGGGAATTTTAACCTAATTTTTCTTTAGAATTTTCTTCAGCTATTAACCTGTATGAGTTGCTAAGCAGGTATAAAACACACACAAAACAGTACACGTCCCATGCTTTTTATCATCAGTGCAATTCCTTTGAACGGCTTGTTTTGCTTATACCAACAGCAATAGCAGTCCTCTTTGTTGGTCAGAGGTATACTAAGATAATTCTTAATCAAAGGTTTAACAAGTCCTTGCAATGAAATATGAGGAAGTCAACCCACGTTAAAATACAGAAACTTCAGAGCCATGGTATCTTGTCCAAGATGGCCAAATCTCTCAGCTCTCCAACGATATATTTGCAAACTGCTGCTAATTTAAACTATCCTTTTTCTCCCATCTCTCTCTGATTAGTTCTCCGTGTGTTAAACTGGGTAAACAAATAGGTAGTGGGTAGATAATTGTGAAGCTGGTTGATGCCTTATCCTCTCATGTGCATAAAATACAGCAACCTTCTTTAATAAACCTACTCATGTACCATCATTTCTTCTGCAGAGTATAAATATATGGTAATATGAAGTCTGTCTTCTTGTCACAACACGGTGCCACTTCTATTTGTACAAAATAGAATAAAACCACCAAATATAATATTGCAGTCAAATGGAGAGAAAAAGCCTAGTTTCTACTGTCAGACAGAAAAGGCAGAACAATGACTTGAATAGAATTGCAGTTTATCTCATTAGGTGTTAAAGAAAACCAATTTATTTCATCAACTGTGAGTAATTTAAAGCTTTCAACAGTTTTAATGAAGTTTAACAATTCCATGTAAGATGGATATTGTTTTCTTCATTTGGTATATCCATCATCCTGTGCAACAGAAACCAGGGCTGTCCACACAGCAGAGTCATCTAGGCTGAAGGTTACAGACACTAACAAGTGATCAAAGTGCTGATTTTCTTCTTCTTTTTAATAAACAATCTCCTGGAGTCATTTTTTTGTTGTGTTTGTTTTTTTTAATCTCTAGAAACATGAATAATAAACCTGAAAGATCAGGCAAAGCCAAACAGTCAGAGAGAAAGACCAAATAACAAAATCTGGCTTAGTGCACAGCCAATTATTGCAGAAGATTATTTTGTAATGAGAAAAGGCTCTACACCATTCAAAGATACAGACTGAACAGCCAAGTATAGCTTTTTGGGGAGGGGTTGCTTTATTAACTAAGAATTCTGTAAAGATATTCACTATAGTGAGTACTGATGCAGATAACTAGAGCTAGTGGTGGTACATTAGAACTTCCTAATGCTTTTTCAGTCAAAGTCAGCTCATTATTTCTATCAGACATTGAATTTCAAATATTTGTTGTACTAACTTCATAGACTACAGACATAAATAAGGCAATATTCAAGTATGCAAAGCTTTGTCAGAGGGTAAATAGGTCAAAAATGCTTAGATTGGTTTTGCCTGGGTTAATCATTTTGTTTGCAAACATCTGCCAATGGAGCAGTTTCAGCTTGCTTTCTGAACATGTTGTGTCCCACTTACTTATTAATGAAAAAGTCTTTTTTGTTTTTATTTTAGAAACTGCTAGTTGTTGGGATGTAAAATAAAAGAGGAGCTGCACTTATAACACCTAAGGATATAGTTTCTCCTGCATTTTACATATGAACCGAGTGCCAGCAATTGCTTTATAGCCAACTCCTTTCCTTACCTTCCGGTAAGGCTTGTAATGCCTGCCACCTGATAGAAATTAAAGGACACAGAACTAATTAGGTAAAGGCCCCATTCAATGATTAAGTTTGTTGACCTTCCATCAGGGCATTATAGCCATGCAAATAGCTGGAAGCTGGGCAAGATCACTCCATTATTAGGAGGCTGGAGAGCCTCTATCCCTCAGGGCCTGTAGTAAGTAACAGAAGGGCCTTCTGGCTAGAGGAAAAAAAAATAGCCTCTGAGCTGTCTGCATCTGGGCTGAAGTGGATCTGGGCTCCTACAAGTTTGTGAAGCTTTTACACAAGCTAAACTTTCAAGAATGTTCTAGCTTGCAAAGATGTGCCTCCAGCTGCAGGAAGGATCCACTGTCTCTATGGGGGAATGTGTACTTTGGTAGCTGGGTAGTTTGTGTGTCCACTGCACCCACTTACCACAAGAATGCAACTCCTCTAAACTGTGACTTGAATCAACTGTTGGAAGAAGTCATCTGGGGACAAGGATATGCTCACTGTTGGCTAAGTTCTTCAAACTAAGATGAGTCTTTCTAAATTACGTATGTCTTTTCCCCTCTTGCTTTTGTACCTTTTTGCTTCTGAAGGTGGTAGAAACTATTATTTTTCCCTCTGTAGCAAAGTTTTGGTGTGTGCAGTAGGAGGAAGATGGCAAAAAATGAACCAGTTTCCTTCTGTTAAGGAAAATTGATTTAAAATATCTATTAGGACCGGAGAGTACTTATGAGTCCCTTTTTAGCCAGTACGTCTTGTAAGGAGCTTGATCTGCAGGGAAGCAGACAGATTTTAATCAACTGTCTTCTACAAACCCTTTATAGAAGAGCATGCAAAGGTTATAGTTAAGAGTAACTCTGCTTCTGTTATCTATCCTTTACTGCCCTTAGTATGGTGCCCAAGGTAGCTGTCTGTCCACCTGATCTTTACCCAGCCATGATGAAATCTGCCAAAGGAGCTTATTTTATTTAGAATCTGTCAACTATGTGATGCCTGAACTGTGATGTGTACTGTGGTAACAAATGTGGTGAGCTAACCACTGTCCACTTAGGTAGAAACCCACATAATGTTTATGCCTATATGAATTATGCTGGAGGTTTCCTACTGTCGCTTATTGCAACTTCTTTCTGGCAATAGATACAAATGTCTTTCAAGGTGAGTGAATAGTGCCCACAGCATGTTTGTTCTGCACAGTCTTTACAGGTGAAATTCATGCCCATGCTTCACAATTTCTTCAGTCTCCTCTCTGTAGAATTCTTTGCAGGAGCCTTTTAACAACAACTTTGGGTCTGTAAGGGGCAAATAAACGTGAAACACGTTTCTAATGAGCAATAATTACAGGTTTAAATAGCTGGCACAATCAGTGTTCAGTGATTTCATTATTAGATGGCACCATAATTTATGCTAATCCTGATAACGGTTCCGGATGAGAGAGGTCCAGACATAGGCGATTGCACTGCAATTATTTGCACCCTGTATTTCTGAAACAATAGATATGGTAATTTGGAAATCAGATGACTGTGATTTCATTTATTCTGGTAGGAAACACATGTAACAAGTTGTGTCAACAGCTATAAAATTAAATAGGATTATTTGATTTCTGTTTCTAGGTTTATTCCTTGCTAGCTCTCTCTGCCCTGAAAGACCCATGAATCAAAGCAAGTCACAAGAGGGGAAAAGGGAGTGCATTTTAGTGGAGACCTAGAACTTACTGTTTTTCTACCCTTTTCTAAAGCTTGTATTTGGTTACAGGTTCTCAGTGCAAGCTAAAGTGTGGAGCGAACTTCATGCCTATGCTTTCATCTAGCTACCAGCTTTGTAATTACTGCAAACAAAGCCAAACCTCTCAACTTTCTGCAACCATTCCTAAGTGGCTAGGGTACCCACTGGGTCTTTTTAGCTCCACTAGGATCTTGGTGCAAGTAAACCATCGGTAAATGGTGAATTTTCAAATTAAAACATGCCAGTCCGGTGGGTGGCAGAGCATCCTGACAACTCTGTTCAAGGAAGCTGATGTAGCTAACTGCAGTGCTTGGGGGGAACGTTCAAGGATGACCTTCTCTGCAAGGGTTGGTATTTCCTTGTGACTTTGAGCCAGGGACTTGCATTGAATGAGTTGTGTTATTCTCATTTGTAGGTGAGCCTTGTGATGAGACATACGCCTGACTGCAAAGCCACATCCCTCCATCCATATTGTATATCTAAAAAGATAACTATGTGCTAAACAGCCAAAATATCAATAAAAGTCTCCTCCCCTTTAAGATGTCAAAAACATTGTCTACAGCCAACAGCTTGATGGGCAGCTTACACTGAGATTGCACTTTTGATTTACAAAGTGTGTGTAGTGGACTCTCATGAATGGGTTGAATCTGAATTTTTCTAGACCTTGCAGTGATATTGTGCTGCCTCCTGTGAAGGGGCAATTGGAAGATTCTGGTAGCTTGAATGGCACGTGATTTTGTTTTAAATATCCTTTGAACTGTATTAACAGATCCTAGACAGTCTCCTGGAAACAGAGTGCTATGGCTTATCTCCATAACCTTCTCTGCCTTTCCTCTTATAAGCTGCTGCCAATGGGAGCTGCCTCCCTACTCTTCAGATTGACCCTGGCACTAATTGTTCCCGCAGTCCTGTATTTCAGCTGGACCCACAGCAGGGAGCTTGTCACAGAGATTTAGGGGAAAAAGAAATGAAGGCTGGAGTGTTTTCAGTATGCAGAAAACCAGGAAAACCTTTAGCAGGAGAACCTGCACTAGAGTCTCGGGTTCATTCCTCAGCACCTCAGTCATGCCAAACAAGTCAATTAGACTGTTCATGTGTTTAAAGTTAAGCACATCCTATGTGCTTTGCTGGACTGGAAGATCAGGTCTCTGGTGTGACTAAGTGAACTAATAGTCTGTTGATTGTTAGAAGTTCCTGGAACAAAATATTATTCACTGCCAAAATATTATTCACTGTAATTAGGACAATGCACATCTCTAAAAGTCCATTTACTCCGCCTCTTGCCTGTTCCTCCTCTGGTGAAGTTGTACAGTCTTAGTAAGAGACACTTCTAATTTGGAAATTGTTCTTAGTGGAATAGATATACATGTTTTAGGAAGGATTTTGGTTTGTTTTTTTTCCCCCAAAACATGATCCGGACCCTAAAGACCAGTGTGTATATATTCTCTCACATTGCTTTGATTGCTCGGACTTTCCTGCAGTATTCACACAGGGAAATACCATAACTATTCATGAAAGGAAAGCAATGAGAGGCTGGCCCAGGTGCCAGATTTAAGAGGCATGGTTTCTCCTGGGAATCTGAGAGTTTACTTTATGAAAGTTGAATGTCCACGTAATGGCCAACTCCCAGCAGAAAGGATGGGAAGTGACTGCTGAACAAGCTGGTGTACTGCATGTATTTGGCAGCGGACAGCCATGGAAGCTTGGAAAATCTTATCTGAACTGGTGTTTAAGCTGAGACACCTCACAAGAGGGGCTCTTGCTGTGGTTTTGGTACTTGCTATTTTCAGCATAGCTGGGATTTCTGAGAATACACATTCTTTGTAGTATTCCTTTTTTTTCTGTTTCTGACCATAGCCTGACCTGGAAGGGCACAAGCAGAGCCAACTGCAAACAAACAAACAGAAAGGTGAAGCTATAAAACTTTCTTTCCATAGGTTTTTAGATCTGCCAACTTTATTCTTTTAAAGTTTTCACAGGTGAAATTCCAGCTTAATCCCATCTTTATACAAAGAAATTTGTTGTATGTGTTTAGTAGAAATATAACTTACTGGAGGAGGAAATCTGACTGTGGTGTACAGTGTGTTGGCAGTGTTAGGCTGGTAGCTGTCAAAAGCAGACTTCAATGTAATCAGCTTGTCTTTGCTTTCATATACAACCCGTTAATATACCAGGTTTGATTTGTACAGTATCTTCCTATGTTTAGAAAAGAAACACTCCAGTGTCTTGGTCTTTTCCAGGAAAATTGCTTAATTTACAAGCTTAATTTATAAATACAGAAGTTACTTCCAGAGAGCTGCATCTTCATAGGAAAATATTCTATGTTTATCTCCTGAAACCAGTGAACATAAAACACTCCATGTCGGAAACGTACAGCATGCCACTTTGAGTAAAGGGGTCTGCTTTCGTCATGGTTAAGATAAGCAACGATCTAACTGGAGGAAACATCTCCATTCTGGAGTTGTTCTCTGTGGAAGTTACAAATTGCTTTGTTGCTGTGTAATATAAACAGTTTTTCAAAATACTGGTGTTGAGCTAGTGATATTTAAGATCACCCCATTAATCATCTGGGGGAGTAACAAAGTTATCTAAGTTCATGGACTGGCTTCCCAAAAGTGGGTAATAGTAAATAGCACAGAAGAAAAATCATTTAAAATACAATGTTAGTGAACCTTTGGACGTGAGCAAAGATTGATTTGAAAGAACTAGGTACATCATAAAAAGGTTTCATAATGTTGGGGAAATGATCTGGTCAAGGGTCAGATGTACAGTGTGGGGAACAGAAATGAAACTGAGAATGTAAACGGTGATGAGTGTCATGCAGAAAAATATACTCTATGCTAAAATGCCAGTAGTAGATGATTTTATTTTGGTATGCATTCAGAGCACCAAGATGAAAAGCAGGATTAGGTTGGCCTCTTGTAGTAATGAGTAGAAAAAATGTGAAAAGAAAACCATTTTCTTAGAAGAAAAAGTACAAACCTGACCTTTCCTGTCCCTGATTTATGTGAGCTCTGGCAGGAAAGAGCTGCAAAAGACAAAGAGCTCAAGGAGATCTAAGCTTGCTTAATCTGAAGGAGACAAGGCAGTTGCCGGGGTTAGAAAGCTGATCTCACCTACAGGGAAGTCAAGACACTGTGGAAGAATAGAGAGATGTGGTGAGGGGGAGTAGTCATTCTTCAATATTTGCCTTTGTCCCACTTGACACATAAAGATGCTAAAGTGAAGATGTTCCCCAATGACAGTGGTCAAGTTTTCCACCTGCATCACCTTCACTTGGTATAAGTGCAAACAGCTGTGAAAGACCAGCAGCGGAACTGTGAGTAAATGTAGATATTTAGGGACGTTCAACAGCTTTTGGGAAGGAGAAGATCAAGGGTTACATTAAGAACAAAATGAGTTGTTTGCTTTAGCATGATAATCTCATTTATGAGGTTTCCTCAAAGATAATGTCATTTCTGAAGAGTGGTGCCTTAAGAAACGAATGGCATTCACCCGAAGATAAAAGGCTTTCTTAAACTGCCAAAGCAGTGTTGTGTCGTGTAGTGTGTTTCTGACTGAGTGACTGAAAGAATCTCACAGTATTTGGAAGTGACTTGGGGAGATGTGTAATATGAACATGTAAATGAGTACTCAGGTTATGGTCACCAAAACTGCATGCTCAGTTTTTTTTTTTTTTAGGACGAGTTTTCTTTGTTAAAAAGAAGAAAGACAAAGAGCCCTTTACTCAGGTACCATCTAAAATGGCTGCCAAGAAAAAACTGAAAAGAAATGTTTTGTCTCTTCTCCCTGATAATTTTCCAAGAGAATAACTGCTATTTATGAAAGGATGTCTTACTTCCCATGTTGAAGACACACCTTGGGACCTGACCTACTCCTGCTATGGGCAGCATGGAGACTAGCTGATTTATCTCTGTTGGTTCTTTAGGACTCAGATGCCAGTTTTGGCACTGAAAGCCATTGACAGGATGATTTTTTTTTTTGTTTAGCAAAAAAAGCTCTGCAGTACAATACATACGCCCACTTTTGATATCATTTAACCTAGCAGTTACTTCCACTGACAACAGCTGCTGTTTTAACTCGTACACAGCTTATGCAAGAAAAATTTGAGCTTAATGTTCAGATTGTTTTGTTACCCAGATCTGCTTAGTTGAAATGCAGGTTGGACTATTGGGAGGGGGGAAAAAACCCACCTTGCTGCTTCAGTCTTCCTGCGGACAGCATTTTCAAGATAAGAAACCAAAGAAAAAGTATAAATTCAGAGCAGGACTCTTTCATTCTCTTCCGCGATGGACTTAAAAAAATTATAAATAGCAAAAATTGTTGAGTAGATCTTTTCCCTCCCGACTTTTCCAGCTCTTTACAGTATTGCATACTGTACTTATCTCTTTGTCTGAAGGCAACTCTGTTGTGGATCCTGGCTTCTTTAAACCTAACTCTTACCTCTTACTCTCATCACAATCTTGCTTGGATGGCAGACTTTTTGGGTAGAGAACATATTTTCCTCATGTTTCCTCAGTGTCTGCCGTAATAGGATGCTTCCACCTGACTGAGGAGTCTGGAAGATGTCACAATGCACATAATAAGTAGTAACAGGAACAGCAATACTCATATACACACCATTGCTACCTGAAGGAACGCTTGAAAAATATGGCCAGGCTGTATGAAATCCTGGTCTTGGGCAACTCCAGGATACAATTGATGATGCCAGAAGTGTTGCACAGTGCACAGGAAAGCTTAATACATGAGCATCTGTCAGAGAGGAAGAAATGGAAAATCTGTTGCTAGAGAACGAGATAAAAGGCTTATGAATGTTGTGTAAATAGAAAGAACAAAAATGAAGGTGTGATATAGGATTACAATAAGTAAATATAATACCACGTTTGTAAATATTGTACAGAAAAAAGTTAACAATTGATTCTAATAGGAGACTTTGTCTTTTTGAAGAGAGAATGATCATATGTTTTATGTTGTTTTAATAGGGCTCAGTTTTATAGAGATGGAGGCAAGTGTACTTCATTTAAAAAAAATCATATCCTGTAATTAGCATTAATTATTCCTTCTGGAGAGGTCTTTAGAAAAAAGCCAAGGATTAACTGAAAAGAGGGACTGACGCGCCTTCTCCTCAGGGGTTGCTAAAAAGAAGAGGTTCTGCTGTGTGGGACCCTCACTCTGGGCAGCCCCTTATATTGCTGCTTCACTGGAAGGTCTAACTCTGTGTTAACATCTGGGACTTCGGTTTCTTTTTTTCCTTACCAGCTGGCTGGACTGAAGGCCCTTCTGTGTGGAGAACAGGCCTTCCTAACTTACTCCACTCCTCCTCCATTGAGATGACTACCTATAAAATTTTCTACATGAGCCTTGCAGTATTAAAATTATATTTCCTGTATATACTGCTGTAAAAAGTAATATAAAGCTTATTGATTGATTTAATTTTAAGGAAATAAATATTTAAAATCGTCTACCTCTAGGAAATGCATTTAACTAGATTCTTGCCCCTTACTTAAAACACTTATTAACTTTTGAAACTTTTATTTAAACTTACACCTCCTGATTTATTCAGTTGCAGTTGCACTATACGTTGTAAACCAAAACCATTCAGGACTGCAAAGAGGACCCAAAGCAGAGCTGTGGCAAAAGCACTGAAACAATCTACTAAAGGAATACTCCATAAAATGTTATTTTGGATCATTTGTGGGATTCTTAAATTACATAGGAGGCAATTGTATTGCATGAACTCTTCATTAAGAAGAAAGGATTCTCTCTTGGTCTGCAATAGTAGCTCTATTCTAGAAAGATGGTGGCATTTTCTCTTCAGGGCAGCAAGTGCCCAGAAGAATTTTAAGGCGTGAGAATTAAAACTTTTAAAAGCCTGTGTGTATCACCCATGCTTAAGGGACTCAAACTCTTTCACCTCCTCGGCAAATAAATCACTTTGAGTGATTGCACAGATCCAGAGTACTTGTTTATATGATGTGTGTCTCCTCCAATCTTCATCCTCACCTGGAGGAAGAGGAAGACTGCCCTAAGCCCTAATGTCCATGGCTGAGAGTGAATTCCCATTACTGCTTTTACTCTTATCACTTAATTAACATTTGTAGCATAAACAATTATTTAGACAATAAGTTCTCATTATTTTTTTCCCGTATCCCTGAAGGGATATTTTGGTTTTTGTTATTTGGGGCTTATAGAAGGTCTAGACAGCTTTTACAGTGTAAAGTGTTGAAATTGGGCTTGTTTTAGAGGTCCTAGCAAATTTAATCCTCTAGTCATCATCCATTTGGCAAAGCTTCCATCAAGATATGGAGTTTGCTAACTGAAATTGTCACATCTGTATTCTTGTCATGGCCTTCATTACAGCCTCAGAGTAATTGAGTTGGACCCGAGTCTTTCACTCTTACTTCATACCTTACAGAATAGCTTAGATATGTTGTGCTTCAAACAGGTGTTTCTTACTCATGCAGAAGAAGGAAGCTTTTTAAAGATTGGCCTTGTGTTGTGGCATGGAAATTGAGCTTATAAATATTTCAACAGACGCTTATCTCCTTTGATGCTCTGTTGGTGGGTGTTGCAAAGTTGGCCTACGGTTGCTATTCGTGAAGCCTGGAGGAGGAAATCTTGTTTCTCGGGAAGGGTGAGAACGAAATCAGATAAGGTGTGACTTCAGGTGAATGGAATAGCTTTTGGCAATGAGACACTAGTATGAAATGTTAATCTAGATTAAGTCCAGACATACAGGAAAGGCAGTGGCATCATTAAGGTTGTTTATGCCAGAATTCTGTATAAATTAACAATGACCCTTATTATGTTCAGCGTATCAGTTTTGTCATTTGCTTGCTGGATATCCTGGACACGAGTTACATGTATAAACATGCCAAAAGGCTAAATTCTGTGGCAGCAGAAAGGATGGTGTAGTTCAGTGTCATACGTGGTTTTGAAGCAACTACAAATGGCAGTAAGTGGCCTAAAAGCCAATTTGTGATGTCAGGATGCAGAATGTGTTTTGGTCATTTTTTCTATCCTGTGTTGTGCCTGGAGGTCCTGCAAGCCAGTGTTTTGGCAGTCCCATGTGTAAATCAAAAGGCCAAACTGTAAATGTCTAAGTGGCGATATTGCCAGTCTCAAGGGGACAAAAAAAACATTTCATAGTTGTCAGAGTAACTGGCTTGAAGAGCTATGCATTCTGGATGACCTGCTGGTCAAGTCATGAAATAGTATTTTTGAAATGCTGAGTTTCATTTCTGCAGCTCCTCTGGCATGTGAACTGCTGTGGGAAGTTTGATAGGGGCCTTTGTAGCCTGGAATTAAATACAACCACTGTAATGAAGTAGTTATCGATAGTAGATGCTATATGCGTGGCTAAAAGGCAACAGATTGTGGCCTGGAGATAGTGGCTAATTTTCTTTTTTAAATCTTACTGTTTTGGTCTTCCACCTTTATACGTTGTGATTGTGATTCTCAAGATGCTTCACCAGTAGAGCAGACTCTACTTCCCTCCTTTGGGACATGACATGAGAAATTGCAGATTATTTCATTTCAGTATTTGTATTTTGGCTTCATTGGAAGAAGTAAGCAATAGTGTGAAAGTTTGGTTTCTGAAATTAGTTCATTAATTTCCATCTAAAGATTAAACAGAAGTGAATGTCCATGTTTCCCAAGAGCGTGAAATAATTTGGTTGATAGCCTGAGGGTTTGGCTAATAACTGAGCTTCTGGTAAACAGAAATAAACTATTGCAAGATGCCTTGGAGCAATGGAAGCTATTAAACCAAAAATTCTATTAGGTATTCCACATCAAACCCCCCTGAACTGAAAACCTTCTCTCTTGAGGCCCATGAGGAGAAATGTGAATTAAAGTCTGTATTTACTGCATGGCTCTAATGCAGTATCTCAGGAAGTGGAAAGTATTAGTATAGCATTCATTGCTACGTTAGGAAAACAGTGAAAATATTTGGACAAAGTATCAAAAAAGCCACAGGAGAGACTTGGTCTTGGGCATGAAGTTTCAGGAGTTAGTCATGGATGGTAATAAATTCTTAAACATATCAAGCTGAATACTCGACAATTGTTGGTCTTCAGCAATTCTGAATTTTTGAATAGTGCTGAAGATACATCTGAGACCAACATTTCCTTTGAAGAGTGTCAGCTTCCTATGACTGTTGGAAAAGCCCAAATATTTGGTTTCAGTAGCTTTAGTGCATTTTCTTCTGTGTGGGCCAAAGTCCCAGGTCCCTGAGCTGTAATTTGCTGGCAGCTAAACCTTGATGTTTTTTCAGAAGTTGTGAGTAAAAGTGTGCCTAAAACTCAGCTTTGTTCCTGGCAGACATCAGTGCAAATCTCTTTGAGTATTTTATTTTCACTCAAAAAATGTGGACTGAGTTGTCATCCCCCTGGAATAAATCAGGTCTGTATATGGCCTCATAAAAAGAGCTGCAGGAAATTTTGGTTCTTGGCACAAAGCCATGCAAAAGGTGCCTGAATCTTTCTTTTAGTTTAATTGCACTCACGCCCAAGCACTTGCCCAAGATAAACTTCCATTTTCTGCTGTTGGGCAAAAGCCTATCATTTGGTTTTCAAATATATGATTTGATGCCAAACTATTTATCTTTCAGTCTTCTATTTTCTTCAGCTATGCAGTAAACATCTCATTAAAACTGTCACAGGAAGTTTGCAACTTGACTTTTGTGTTGGGTATCTACAAGAAAGAACCTTAGACAAATATTTTATGTTGTGTGTAATGGCTGGTGCATTATTCCCTGCTGTTTGCTGGGTTTTACTCCAAAGAGCCCGCCTCTTCATCTGAATGAAGCCCACTTTTTCTAACGCAAATTTTCATTTCTCCATACAAGTCCTTTGTTTCCCAAGGATACAGTTTGATTGCCTTCTCAGATTAATCTCTGTTCATCCCTATCTGGTTGTGGGTGAAAAAGAGCAATAAACTCAGAACCTGTCTGTTAGCTAGGCTACTTGTTTTCTTAGTTGTAAGTGTAATTCTCCCAATTGCTTTGGATATCTCTACCATGTTTTAGATTGTATCAGTGTGGACTCCATAATACCAACTATAATGAAGCCCAAATATAATGTACTGTAGAAAATATTTTTATTTCATCGATCTAATTTTTCATCCTTTGGTTTCATGCTCTTTTTTCCGGAGGTTTTTAAATAACTAACTTCTTATTCTTCTCCTCTCCCGTTCCCAACATATCTTGATTTAAAGATAAATATTTTTAGCACTATTTGTTTTGCAAACTTTACCCTATCTATTGTCTAAATATGCATTTGTTTCCCTTTTAAGATAATATTCTAAACCATAAAATACTGGGGTTTTTTTTAAATTAACTGCTGTCTTGAGGGGTTTTATTCCTACCACCACTGATTGTATTGACTCTAGCTTCACCTCTACATTTACCTGTATGTGCATCTGTCCCCACCTGCACAAGTTTGCTGCAATGTTTTTTGTGTTTTTGTTTTTCTTTTTATGATTCATGATGTAAATTGGCACACTTACATCTTAGGTGTGGGAGACAAGTGCCAGTAGGTTAGAAGATACAGTTCTACAACCTAAATGATGTAATGATTTTCAGAAAGCTGTTGAAAATAATACTACAGCTGTGTCCTCTATGATTTATTTTTCTTTCCCAAGATATTGACCTTAATATTACAAAATGAACATTATTCTGATAAAGAGTGTATTGTCAGTAATGCAGATAAATAAACCATTTGGTGGTGGGATATGTGCTACTGGTCAGCTGGCTTTACAAATTGCAATGTTTTGTTTATTTCGGCAGTGACCTAGACCTAAGATACAGTATAATTTTCCTATTAAGACTTTGACACTATGAAACTTCAGGGTCTCTCTGTGTAATATATATTTCCATAAGCACAGAGCAGGATCTTTGTGTGTGTCAATGTCCATTAATTTTTAGGAGATGAGACAACAGAAGTAGGAATAATGTGTGAAAGAAGACTAGGTGAAAATAATAAAAGCCAGGGTTATGACAGAGTGCACCAGTTTGAAATAGAAGCTAAACATGACATTTGGGAGTAAACTACCTGCTTAACTCTCCAGTAAGAAACAATGAACCCATTGAGAAAGGGACACGTATTCTGAACCCCTTAACTCTAGCTGGCTCCTAACTGAGTTATGCAAACCATCAGCTTCAGAAAATACAAATTAGATTGATGTCAGTGACTGTTTTTAAGGCTCCAAGTCAAACTGGGCAGAGATTACATTTGGGACCCCAAGGCTTTCTGCTAGCCTGGGAATTTCTGATGATTTGAATTTATCTCCCCTTTCTCCCACTTGGAAGAAAGGCTCCCTCCTTCAGAGGGAAAACAAACCCTAGCATAGAGAGAGGAAACGGCCAGGCAGTAAAAAAAACTGCTGTGCTTTAGACTTAACGATAACTTGAGAAAGCAAGGTGATGGTGGGTGTTGTCTATGTGCTCAAAACTATGATTCTGGTATGATCTCTTCATAATTTCCAACCAGGTAAAGTTCTCCCATTGACTCTCTCCTCATGTGTGTGAACCATGATTTCTTTGGCTGTGGTTTGAAGTTATTGAACTGGTAATTTTCCCTATATGTATATTATTCTGAGCCATTGCACTTGCATTCATTCTTATACTGTTTTTGTCTAATTACATCAGACCTATTCAAACTCTGAAATAGAAGAAGAAAGGTCAAAAAATGTCAGACACCCTTAACCTCTATTAAGTCTTGTTAAACTGAAAGTGCTCTTGCTTCCAGTCCAGAAGCAGCATCCTAGACTACAATAATTGATTTGACCTCCAAATAGCTCCATACTACCAGGAGCTCTTCTGAGAAAAAGGAGAAAGAATGGGATAAATGAGCTTAATACAAACTGTTCCCCAACCCAAACCCCTGTACAGTACTGGGGAAAGGAGTAGTTATTTTATAACACTGCAGAGATTTGAATGTAAAGATTGATAGAAATGAAGCCCACCAAACTTGCTGCATGTTCCATAGGATTTATTATTAGGCTGAGGTGAGAGAGCGAAAAGCATGGTGCTGCATATCAGAATTGTGCTCTGTATGTATGGAGTGGTTTGATACCATGTGAGGGGAGCCAAGCTGTTTGGACCTGAAAAGCAGGTAGTAGTATGTTCTGTAAGTTCATTTAATTTTAGGTAGCAAAGTCTGTCCTGTGTGTGGAAACCAGCAAATTAGGCAAATAGAAGACTCTTGCACCGCCATTTGATATGGATACTTTCCTGAAAAGTCTGAGATTCAGGGATCATTTAGCTTTAGACTCATGCAGTGAAAAAAGGAGAGATCTTGCATCTGGAAGGGATACCTGTGTCCATGAAGGACGTAGGAGAAGTATGGATAGAGATCTTCCAATGGCTGGAACTTGAGGATATGCTTCAGTCAGCAGTGGGGTAAATAACCTGATCCTCTTCCCATGCACCCTCGTTTTCCCAAATCTTAATGTATTTAGTCATTTGGGGTAGAACAGCCTTTACACCTGCTGCTCATTGACAGAGGGAATTCCCAGCTTCCTTGACAGAGCTCCCATCACTGGATGTCACTAAGAGTAGCAGAACTTGCATCAGGAGTAGAATTGGTCTCTGAAACTAAGCAGGGTGATTGCCATGTATGTGTGAGCAGAGGCTCCAAGTGTCAGCCAGCAACTGAATGGAGTGAGAGCCTGAGAGCTTCTCCTTTCTTTGAGGGCACCAGAGCTCATTCTCTTTCTGAAACACAGCAGTAACAAACCCATTTTTTAACTTGTTTAAAGTGCTAATAAATGAGATGAGAACATGTGAATGGCATGAGCAACACTATGCTTGACAACAGTTAGTCTGAAGAATGAAGATCAAACACAAGTTATGGACTGAAGCTGATCCGAGGTTTAGAAGTAGAGAAGCCTGGGACTTCTTTTTGATTCTGTTGGGTCAGAGAAGAACAATGTACATACTTGTCTGCCACAAGAGACACCTCAGGTTGTATTGGGGAAGCTTCATTCCAAAAGGATCAGGCTTGCTTATATGTCTTAAATCATAAGAAAATGCTGCAACACCATTCTGATTATTTAATGGTTTTGGTGGTTTTTGTTTAAGTATAAATAGCTATATGTCAAAATGTTTAGGTAAAAATCCTACTGAATAAGATGCGGAGTTAGAAATAGATCTGGAACTTCAAAACTGATGGTTGTTTTTCTTTCCTCTTGAATTTGATAACTAGATGCTTTTGTGGACTTAGAATTATATTTCAATGACATGAGTAAGGAAAAACCTGAACTGAGATCATTTAGGCTTCAGAAAACAGGGGAACGCATTTTCTTCTGAAACAGGAAGTTGATTTTTAGATCTTTGAAGTCACAACACAGCACTAAGGCAATAAGTTCTCTGTGAATCTCAAGACTAGCAGGA
>NW_009704184.1:61578-71257 GCF_000703405.1 Apaloderma vittatum
TGTTAGTGAATTGTGAAGAGAGGTCATAGATTGGTGATTGTAGTTCCACCCTCCTTAGTGTTTTTACTAGATAGTGGTGGGCTGGAGGATTTCCTGGGAATGTGCTAAGTTACCCAGATACTGGAATCCTTTCCCAGCTGAAGTAGTGACAGCAGAGAAAGAAAAGACTGAATACATTTAAGAAAATAATTTTTAGCCCAAGCAATCAGTGAGGTGTGAGAATGATTGGAGTAAAGTAAAAATCCTTTCTGACAGGAAAGGAATGGATTGGTTATGTGCAGAAGTAAATCAGCTGCATAGAAGTTGAGTATGTGGTGAGAATCAGCTACATAGAAAAGCAGCACTCCCTAAATGACCTTTAGATCCTCATAGCCTAAAGGTTCGTCAGTTTAAAATTATTGCCGTGGATGAAAGTGGTAAACCTAGCATGCACCTCTGAAAATATAAAAGAGTATTTAAAAGTGGCTTTCTGAGCATGTGAATAGAGGGGTGTTTGTAAAGAGGAAACCAGCTTGATAAATGAGAAATGAAGCTGCCTCATCCAAGCATGTATAATAACTATTGCCATTCAATACGGCTGAAAGGTTTTTCCTGCAGCTAATGGAAAATGCAGCTTCTAGGATGTCACTAATTTTGACAGAGACTTCAATGTCTTCAGTTAACTCTCACACTTAAATGGGATGTGCAAATATTCATTCACAGTTTCTTTTGTTTTCTTGGGTGTTAAATCCAAAATTATTGGCCCTTGGTGCTAAACCCTATTACTAACAGTTCCTTGAAAGATTGCCTCTGGGTCATCTAGATTCTGTCTTGACTTTAAACAATCCCATCATGTAATCCACTGTCTCTTCCTCCTATCCACGTCTTTGGCAAAAGTCATCCTCACAAGGAGACGCTAGATTTTAAATTTTTTTTTTAAAACAAACCAAAAGCCCAAACAAACAGCACACAACTTACTTCCTTTTCTGTTTTTTTTTTCTTTCATCCTGCATTGTTTATAACGTTTCCTCTTATTCCTTTTGATTGTAAATGGAATTGTAGATGCTATGGAGTAGTGACTGGCTAAGGGACAGCTTCACTCTTGATTTCCACCCTTGTGTCTAAGAGTCCACTGAAATCAATAAAATTGCAGTAGATTTTTGATCCTTAGAACCTGTAGTCTGGCCCTAAGTGTTCATGAGTTATGAAGGACAATAAAGCCCAAGTATCTATTTTAAGATGTCAAAATATGGATGTTGTGGGATGCTTTGAATCAGTGTTAGCTCTCTGAAGCCACTGACATATTGCTAACTTTCATGGGGTATAGCCGTCTTATCACCCAATATTTTTGCAAAGAGAGGATCATGACAACCAACTTCAGACCCTTTTTAATCCTTCTGTTCAAACTCTGTATTCTGGACAAGTGTGTTTATTTTCATTTTTGACTCAATTATCAATTTTTTGTGCAGTTCAGATATACCATTATGAATACAGCATTAATATGAAATGCTTGTTACTTCATGCATGCTGAGCACACAATGTTAAATTGTTGCATGTAAGGTAAAGTGACAAGTTCAGTATTATTGAAAGGCATTGCTCTGCTTGGTTTTTTACTTTAATCAAAAAGCAGAACTAGGTCAATCAAAACATGCTTCTTAAATTTAAAAATGCTGTGAACAGGATTCCTCTGCCTTTCTCTGAAGCATGGGGTGGCGTTCTTGGAAATATTAGAACAATTATTTTTAAGTGGTTTATGGAAAGGAGCCACATGCAGCAACATTTAGCTCTTAGTTTTATTCATTGAGAAGTTTTATGCAAGGCTTGAACTAAGACTGTAACTGTAGTGAACCAACACAGGTTAGATGTATTCTGCAGCACAATGATTAAAGTTGTAGTTAGACATGTAACCACTAAAACTAGGATCAAGGTGTCTTTTTTTTTTTTAATCCCTGCTTCTAAACAGAGAGGCTCTTCAAAGGTGCATCTATGGGGGAACCAAAGAAGCTAAAAAAAATCATGTGTGTCTCATGCATCAGGATATGTTACCATGACCCTTGAAAAGAAAATCTCGTATCAGTTCCTGCTGCAGTGCAGAGTGATATGAGAAGTGGCAGTGACTTTGTTGCCTCAGTTTTGTTGTTATATTTATTACCTGCTTTTAGAAGAGACCTATCTACTTTTCTGGACTTTCATATGCCTCTCATTTTCTTTGCCTGCCTTTTTCTAGAGCAGGATGCAGACTGGCTTTCTGCTTTACGTGCTGCAGGGGACAGTGCTGGCACTGTCACTCTTTGATAAGCGGTTCTCTTTGTTAGGGATCTGAATGTGAGGTAAACATATTTTAGGAGATGAATGTACACTTTCCTTGTGATGGAGTAAGGTTCTGATATTCCTCTCAGCTGCAATGATTATAAGGTCACCAAGGAATGTTGTCTTCCCTGCTTTATCCTTCTGACATGACAGGGAATTTGTGTTAAAGCAAAGTATGTTCTGCTGTTTGCATGAGCTGCATGCATGCATGAATTTTTAAATGTGCACTTAATCTGGACATTTAATATTAAAATTCCTCATAACAGAGTTACTAGATTTTAAAATGCACATCTGAACAGCACAAACTGGTTCTTTCCATGACTGTGCTTTTATTGGCTTATTATGCAAAGAAAAAGATAGCAAGCTTTGTTACAGCCCCTGACTGTCTAGGAAATCTGTGAGTTGATAGGTTTGATATCCCAGGTTTTGTTCAGACAGTGCTCTTGCAATTCAAATAATTACATTGCCCAATAAAACTAGAGCAAAAAAAGCAATTTTCAGAAACAACAATCTGAGTTGGCCAGAGGGTAACCACTTTTATTATCCACAGAGGAAACATGAATACTGCTTGTATTCCAGGAAAAGAAAGGGATCAGAGTATTCTGTTGTATAGATGTAAGACTAAGAAAACAAACTTGGCCTCAGTTTTCTTAGAAGTCAGCACAGGATTTTTTTTTATCCTCCATAAAAGTAATGGATGAGGCCTTACACAGTCACAAAAAAGGATTTAGTATTTGTCAGTGTGTTCTAAAGGCAAATAGGAAAAAGGTCTCGGAATCGAGACTGGTAAAATATACTTTCAGGGTTAAACCTGTTCATCCTGTGTTATACTCAGATGAATGCAGTACGGTTTACTCCAAAGGAACTAGTGTTACATATCTGGCAATGGAGTAAGACTTTGTTCTACTGTCTAGAGCCAAAGTCACCTGGGTCTAGTGTGTCCAGAGACTTAATCCACTCCACCTCTTGGAACAGGCTTCTAAGAACTTTTAATTGTCTTGATGAAAGGCTCGCCATTTTGTCCAGAATAACAGCTGAAAAAAATGCCAGACTTCACAGATCTAATATATGTGTATTCTTAAACGGATTATTTGTGAACAGTAACCTTAAAAAATCAGGAGCAATTATCCTTTATTATCAGTGTGGTTATCACTGTGTCAGTGATCCTGCTTGGAAAGAGCCAGCAGGGCTTGACCTGGACTGCTATACATGATGGTGGTGCAGGTCTTGCTTCAGAGGTTACAGTTGTGGTTAATGGTATCGGGGCACAGGTTTGGGGAGGGAGAAAGTTGTGTGATTATATGAGCGTGTGGTTTTTTTCTGTGGTACCTGTATGCATAAACTAGCCTTCCATCTTCCTGGATGCTTTGGGTAGATGTATGGCATGCTTACAACTGAAGATGCATTAAGAAAGAGAACCAATAGAAGGATTTGAAGAAATGAGGTTGGGGATGACATAACTGGTACAATGATGACGGTGAAATGATTTTGGCGGCTGGTGTTTCCAGCAACATTGACAAGTGAGTACGAAGTTAAAATGACAATGTGGTTTAATAGCTTGGCAACAGTTCTGGTAGCATGGCCTAAAAGGATATGCAGAAAGGGGTCACTCAAAGTGAAAAAGGGAGGTAAAACCTGCTTCCAGTTTGACTAGAAGGATCCTTTCAGTCTCAGCTGTCCCTGGATATCTATGCAGAGATGTCAGAAAGATAGATGAAAAAGTGGGAATACATGGAGAGAGAAATACCTCTGTAGATGTGAGGTGTATGTATAGCCCATGGATACATGGGGCACAACAGCTGCAGAGAGATTCGGACAACAGGCTTGGAGGAGTAGGAGGTATTTTGCAGAGGGAGAGAGGCTGGCAGCATACGCAAGGGAGGAGTTGGGACAACCTAGATTTGAATGATTGGAAACACAAAAAGAGCCAAACGTTGCAGTGTTGTAGAGTCTCTCCTTGATTTTTTTTTTTTAAAAAAATAAATTACAGCCATTGAGCCCAGTAGTTGAAAAGCCTGCTGAATTAGTTTCTCTGTAGATAGAAAGGAAAATCTGTTGTCTGAGAAAAACATTATATGTGACAGCTTTCACAGAGGTCTCATGAAATTGCAAGTAACATGGACAGAGAATATAGCACTTGGGTTATTCTGTCTGCTTACTTTCATTTTGCTGTCACTATCTGTCTCATTCTTAGTTGGCCAGTACTCAGAATAACAACAAAGCATAACCATACAAAAGTTTTCTGCTAGGCAAACTTTGCATGGAAAAGCCCAGAAACGTCACACTTGACTACCTGAAACCACTTGTGCTGCCTGCAGCTCGAGCGAGTGGCTGTCATCTTGCAGGGTGTGATCCTGGGTAGGATTAGATCTGCTGTAGATAAGCTGTTGGTAAACTGGCGGCAGTTCTGCAGCATGTGGGTGTTACAGTGGTGCTGCCGCACGCTTGGCGCTCCTGGACGGTGGTAATAGATCTGCCTGGAGAACAACTGTGGTGTGGTTAGACTGGTTTCCTCAAAGGAAAACTAAATAGAAGGTGAGAGTAACAGAAAACTGCCTTTAAAATAATGTAAGACGGTCTACAGATTTCTGTGATATCTTAGTGTTCAGACTGTGCAATAAGGGGGAGCAGATTACAGCTATTAATGTGAGCAGAACTATTGTTAAGGGTTTTAACTCTCGCTCCGTGATGCAGCGGATGCTTCAGCTGCAAGGTGTCTGTGTATTGTTTGTTTCTGCTTCTCTGGCGTGGGGAAGTGCTGCTCACAAGTGCTCCTGGGGAGAGCTGGGCCCAGGGGACGCAAGTGGTGGGGGAACAGGAACTCTCAAGTATGGCAAGGGCCCAACTGGAATCCCTTGCTGGAGAGGGTCCAGCACACGTGCAAGGCACCGCTCGCCTGCCGTGCTTCTGATCGCTCTACGCTGAGGAGACTCTCCTGCAGAATTGTGCTGGTATTGGGCATTTTTAATATTTCTCCAAAGCATCTTGGGTAGCAGAAGGTAATGGTTCTTGCTTCAGGCTCTCCTCCTGAGGTGAGGCGATGAAAGAATGACAGGCCCAAGATACTGCGACTCTTCTTTTAAGTGTAAATCAAGGTGGTTAATGTATTTGCATAAAAGATGTCCATCTAGTAAATCAGGCATCAAGGTGTTGAACTGAAACATTTTCTAGCAATCTGGCTTTGAGATGAAATGGATAATTTTAGCTAGACCTAAAAAGCAACACTCTCCAGGTCAGTGGCAGGTACTGGTCTTCTCTTATGGACAAAGAAGCAGCCTCAAGATTATTATGAGGACGATGGACTTAACTAACAATTGATCAATGCATTCCTTCAGTGTAGAGGCATCTGTAAGACTGTGAAGAAGAATTAGCTACTTGCTATTACTTCTACTTTTTGTAGCCTAATAGTAATCCGACCAGCTCTCCTTAGACTCCCCTCTGGATATGCATGTAGGAGTCATAACCTATCTGTCTAAGAGCACACAGCTTATCATGGACATACACCAAATCAGATGTAGTGACAATAACACCCATTATTGGTTTTGTTTTGATATTTTTTTTTCCGTTGATTCATGCATACAATCCTGCATGGGAAATTCCTTGGTGCAGAAAAATGATTTGCACAGAATCACTCTCAGGTTTCACTTGAATTTGGAAGTTGAACTTCCCAGAAAACTCCGGTGCCAGCAGCTGGTTGGAAATATGTCAGTGATGCTTCTCAGTCAAGAGTGCAGAAGCTTTCAATCTGCTTAGGGAGCACAGGCAAGTCAAAGAAGATATTGGTAATTTCAAGCAGATACTGGATTGTTTCTTTACTAGGCTCACTCATTAAGAGGAATATGCACTGAACTCAGAAGCTGTTGACATAAGGCACCTCTAAAATTTTAATAATAGCAGCTGTAGACAATGTAAGAGCCTTGTTTAATGTTTTTTACATATTAGTGTCTCTTCTTGGAAATATATTTGATGATATCACAAATACTTTCTTAACTGAATAATATGAACAATTTTAACTGGAATAAAAATTCAGTACAGTAAATCCCTATTTGTGAGACTTGAATGATCTCACAGAGAGAAAACCCACTTGATTTCACCTCTGCACTGCATGAGTTTTCAAAATATCTTTACATTCAAGTCAGCCAAAATCAATGGAATACATCTGCCTATATTTGGTCTTGGGCATCTCTTATTTTATTACTTCCTGGGCTCAATAAACCACAGCTAGACAAAAGGGCAGTTAAAGATGTCTGGTCAGTTATGAAGAACAAGAGACTATTAGATGAGCCGACAAAGATAATACCTGGTTAATTCTTTTAATTTTTTCTTTAACCCCCCCTTGCCTCCTGGCTACCTGGGAGCTTATATGCCTCTTACCTCATAAGTTATCTCTTGAAAACAAGGTTTTCCTCACCAGGATAGAAATAGTGGTACCCAATAGTCCAGATACTCCAGATTTAGAGAGTCACCTACTCTGTGGTTATGTGTTGGTATGCTAATGTGGGTGAATACACTACAAAAAGTCCTCTTTTGTGGAACCCTGCATAATGTTCTGCTTTAAGCCAAAATTCAGAGAAATCTGACAGGCTATAAAATACAATTAAAACTGAGCACATCAGTAATAAGAAGCCACAAAGCATGCATAATCATGAGATAAATGACCTCAGTGGACAGATGATGATGAGCCAAGGAGAAGCCAAGGTCAATTATCAGAACTTCTAATTTTAATGCTGTAATTAATAATGAATATTTCAAGAAAGAATGTTTAAAGAATAATTGTATTCTGGTATTAAAACCTGTTAAACATTAAACTTATGCAATTTATGCAAATTAATCTGATAAGAAGAGACAATTAAGGTTTATAATTAACAGATAAATACAAATGATCCGATGATGAAGGTCTTGGTTTCTCCTCTGTCTTATGAGACAATGTAATTGATTTTTATAAATGCTAATTTATATGCACTGCTAACCATTAATACATTGAAAAGATCATTTATTAAATTAAAGACGAATAGTGGTGTATGCCAAGATAGTACCTGAGTTTTCAACATCTTAAAGATGAAAAGGAAGCAGGAAGAAACCAAAGCCTTGAATGCAATTTTGCTCTTTCTTTTCTTTTTTTTTTTCCCCAACAACTTTTGGCATGCCAAGTGCGAGGTATAGGGAAAAAAAAGCTTAGTGGAGACAAACAGTCTTTGTTCAATAAGTCTTTACGTGACAGTAAGAGGGATTTTTGGCACAACCCTCACCTTTTAACATTTGTTCTCATGGACTAGAAGTAATGCGCATTCTTATTTTGTTTTGCTGTGCTGTTCTTTTTCTTTGTGCTCTTGTACGAGAAGATGGCACGTTCACCCTGGAATGAAGCTGCTTGTAAGGCGGCAGGGGGAGTTTTTCAGGACAAGTGTGCTAACTTGGAATTCTCTTACAAACAGCCACCTCCTTATTTTTTGAGGTGTTATGTTGACTGTGTGCTTTTTTAAGAGTTACTGACTTCTCCTTTTAAAAATGTACGGTGGCATTTTGCCAGCTTGTGTACTTATAGGTAAGTACAGTAAGTCTCTCCTTTATGTTTAAAGCTCAGTATTAGCGGGAGTTTTGAACCAACTATAAAAAGGGATGCATTCCACGGTATTTTTTGTGTCCGCTCTCGGAACGGTAGTACTGTCTGGCTTTGTAAATGTAGCTGCAAACATTAGTAACAATTAAATATGTGTAGCTTTGTCGTTCATAGCTCTTCTCCTCTCCTCCTTTATTTTCCAAGGGTGAGGTTGTTGGCTGAACTGCAGCGAAGCAGGTGCTTGCAAGGCAGCTCCAGGAAAGTGGCTCCCAGTATTCCAAAGAAAGCCCTAAAGGCTCAAAGAAGAGGGGATGAAGCAACCACGCTGTAGCAAATTTGATTACCCCTAAGATTAAATTTCAAAAAAACCCATGAGATATCTTTGCAACATCTACATATAATTACAGTCTACTTTCAAATGATACTTGCTAATTCCCCCCCCCCCTTATTTTTCTTGTGACTTCTGTCCTTGGCACTGTAGTCTGTGCTGAGTTGCATTCTGTGGAACTGACTTGGAAGGTCAGCACTTTAGGAGCTTCAAAAAGTACAGAGACTTTTTCAGGCATGGGCAAAATTTATATCTACTGATGCAATCAGTGGAAAATCCATTCGTCTTACATCAAGCAGTGATGTGATCTGCTGTGGTGAGGCTTCTTGGTCTAAATTCATGCACAACTCTACTTAGAGACACACATTCATTTTTTGCCCCCAGCAGATATTATACAGCCCAGAGTACTCTACTGAACACATTTCCTGTGCTGTTACAGCCACGTAAGGAACAGCACACTTATCTTCTTGTCTTCTCACACAGATCATCTTCTAACACAGATTAGCTGGAGATATTCACCATAAATCAGAATTATGGCCCTCTGCTTCTAGATGTCAGTATGATATGCTTCTCCCCAGTTTCCCTGAATGAAAAGCACTGTTAAAAAGTTGTGATAATTCCTCAGTATCTAATAAGCTGCTGATGTAGGCATTATAGAATAAGTGTGTTCACTTTCAGTGGTACATTGAAGAAATGTCTGTTTCCTAATTGTTTGTTGCATAATGAGCCCATGTGTTAAGGCAGAGTTTGTCCAGTTAGATGCAGAATTCCCTCTCCTGGATGTTTCATGTTTTGGTCAGGCTCTCTCTGCAAAGTGCAGCGATGGCGAAAAGCAGCTGTCAATGCTTACAATAAGAGAATGGCAAGCCACTTAAATACTTTTTTTTTTTTAAAGGAGATGTTTTGTATTGCCTTTTAATCCTAGGTAGCCATATATGTGGACAGAAAGCACGATTAGGAGGAGATGTCAGAGCTGGACTCACCAGAGGCTGTCAGGACTGCCTAAGCCCCTGGTATGGCCAGAGCCAGCTGCAGGAAGAGTGTGGTGTGGTGGGGTTGGGGGGGTGCTGGGTGCTGGAGCAGCCTGGCAGATGACGGGCAGAAGCCTGTTAAACTCTGTCAGGGTCTCCCCATAACTTTGTTGCTGTTGTGGTGATTCAGCATTTCGTATTGAAACCTGCTTTCATTGTGAAGCGGCAGATTGATTCTAGTGACAAGTCTCTGTAATGGTCTAGTAAGCAAGTCTCTTGGGAGTTTTGAGTGTAAAGCCTTTTTTTGTTTAAAGTTTTTAATGAACCTTAATGTAATTAATAGATTTCTAGTGAAAAAACTCATTACCTTTGATTCCAGAGATGAAAGTCCAGATGCTTCCAAAACATTTAATTACATAACAGATGATGCCCTTCTACCAAGATGCAAGAACATGGCTTTGATTTTTGATTTATTTTTTTTTAAAGGCAATTTTGGAACACTTTTAAAAAGTGACATACATTTTCCATCTC
>NW_009704184.1:71275-101721 GCF_000703405.1 Apaloderma vittatum
AGTTACTACGGTTTTATATCTATTCATATTCAACTATGATCACCTTTTAAATACAGCCTCTAGAGCATCTCCTGGAGGCTGAGTATTCCCTGCTAACCATCAGCCAAAGACCGAGCTGTGGCCCCTATCCTGTCGCCATGAGATTGCAGCCACCCTGAGGATGCCTTTTTCAATTTGTGCTCTTACGGAAATCACGTAGGAAGGACTGCTTTTGAAATTAATGTTCCTGGAAAAAGTGCTACCACATCAAGTCCCTGACAAATGTACAGCCTGTTGAGGTCACAGGGTGGGTTCTTGGCTGCTTCAGAAGCCTGGAAATGTTTGTCCTTTGCTGGATGAAATGATAATGCAGGATGCAGTTCAGTGTGAGCATAGATGTGGGGTGTCTGCTAGAATAAAATCTCTGGAGACATCCTTGCCTATATTCAAATCTCTTCTTTATAAATTGTGAAGGGTCCTAAATAGTGTGTATTTATTTTTATTTTCCCCCTGTGGCAAATTCTTGCTTTAATGTAGCATATTATAGATTACTTGGTAGAACCAGTAGGTGAGGAAAACTACAATCAAAACTCCCAATCTTTTATCTGTGACAGAAGGAGTTTTAGGGCTGCCAACTGCAAGAAATATTTATTTAAGGAGAGAACTACAAAACATTTTTACAGAAATAAGACCAAACCCCAAATCTTAGTGCCAGTGCCAAGTTACAAATATGAGGGCAAAATCCTGGTGACAGAAAGGTCTGTTTATGGCAATGGCACAAGTTAGTGAGACATAGTGGGACTGTCACTTGGCATACATGAGGGAATTCAGGGGGGTGAAGCTGGCCCGCCCCAGCTGAGCAGGTGCCTGTCTCTGGAGTGCAACCTGCGAGCTGGGGAGAGGCACTGAGTTGCTCTGAGCACATGCAAACACAGCAAATACCAACAGTATTTTTTAGGAGTGTGGAAGAGGATGTATACAAGATGCTTAAAGCAAGGAGAAGTGTTTAGTATGCAATACCTGAAGTATACTTATAGACAGTAAACAAAGATGTTTTAACTAATTAAGAGCTAATCTTTTTTTATTTCCCTGGACTACTACACAGCTATATGTGATTATATGACAATAGCCATCATGAAAACATTCTAATAATTTGAAAGCTATTTTCTGAAACTGTTGATTTCTTGTATGTGTATTGCACCTCATCAGTCCTTTACATGCTTTCTTGTAGTTTTTAGTTACATGATGGGAATTAAAATTAGAGGTGTTTAAATTTGGAAAGCATTGACATGTTGGAATTTATTGTTATGTTAGAGGAGATTACTGAAATACTGGGTATATATAAAACTGGAAATCTGTGTAATGTTGTCAGAAAAACTTCATTTGAAATTTCACGAAGGTACTAGCAATTGTTCATGTCATTTTGGTTTTATAGTTTACATAATCCACTTTAACAAAACATCATCCTTCTTGATTTCAGCCACCAGGAGACACTTGCTGTACAGAAGTGATAATGTGCTTTAGTTAATATAAAGCTAAAGCTGCCCAGAATGATTTTAACAATAAAGCACATCTGCCAGCATTGAAATTTGTTATAATGGGCCATAATTTAGCCACAGAGTAAGCTTGAAGGAACCTGTGGAGATCTTTTAAGTCTGACACACAGCCTAAAGCAGGGCTAATATCATGGGTAGCTCAGGTTACTCAGCCCATGCCCATCAAGCATGAACGTCTCCATAAAAAGAGATCCCACAGACTCTCTGACAGATTTTTCCAATGTGTTACTACTTCTGTTGATGCTTTTTTCCTCCCTTGTACCCAGCTGGCATTTCTGTTGTTGCAGCGTGTTACCTTTGTCTCAAGGCTGCTCTGTGCACCTCTGTGGCAGGGCCAGCTTGTGCTTCTTGAGGTGCTGCAAGTGATGGAAGCAGCTGGAGTGCTGTTTTAACATGCCAGGATGAAGTGTCAATTGATAATCCTTAAGTGCTACAAACCTGAGAGCTTCCCCAGGGTGACATTTTAAATGTGATTTTCTATTTCCCAAATGACCTTTACTTTTAAAGTCTATTTAAAATATAAAAAAAATAATGAAATGGAGTCTCATAATTTCTGTGTTGGTTTTTTTTTTCCTGGATTAGACATACGCATAAGAAGTTTTTTTATTTTTAGAAAAAACCCAAACCAGTATTTTTTCAGGTTACGTCCACACTATGTTTTTGTGAAGGGTGGTAAATGAGTGCAGCGCGTCTCGCTGTGCTTTTTTTTTCCTGTTCTTCACTTCCTTACCAAGGACATCTGCAGCTACACCACAGAGCTAGTCCAGCGCTAGTCCTGGGACCAGAGCAGGAAGGCCGTGCCCCAGCAGAGCAGTGCTTGGCCAAAGTATTCCTCCTTTGAGGCAAGGTTAATGATTCCAGTTATCAGTCAGGACTAATTAGCTGGATCCAACCCCCTGTCAGTGCGAATGTAGCGTTTCTGGCAGCTGGGCCAGTATGTCTGCATGGCAGCAGGCTTGGGGGTGCAGATGGCCTGTTCACAGGGAGCAGAGGTGTTTGTGGCATGGGGACCCCTGAAGCTCTGTCAGAAGTTATGTGTGTCCCGCACCAGGGATTCAGTTTTTTCGGGAAGGAGACTGCTGCTCCTGCAAAGCACAGCAGGGCTCTGAGGCTGGCTGGCAGCACTGTAGGAGAGGGTGCTTTCCCTCCCAAATTCCTGTCCTAGAGCCAGGACGTTGCCTTTTCTTCCCCATCTGGGCCTCATTCCTCTTCCCATTCTTCACTAGCAGAAGACACATGCTGTTTGTGTCAGAGACATGCATGAGGAATCATTCTGAGATGAAAGTACTGGGCTGTGGCGTGAAGGGCATCAGGGCTCTCTGCAAGCCACGGAGGGAGTCAGGGAGTCTGGGTCTCTGTAGGGGAAAGATATAGAGAGGGAAAATATAAAATCTCTACCCTAGAGATTGCTCTTACTCAGACAAATGTTAATGGAAGTTTTACTGGTGCTTTCAGTGAACTTCAGAAAGACCTTCTGGCTTTCTGAGTAAGCATCTGGCTGTTCATTGTAAACTACCTTCAAAAGTAATATTGAGAGATCACAGAATCATAGAATGGCCTGGGCTGGAAGGGACCTTAGAGATCATTTAATCCAACCTCCCTGTCATGGGCAGGGATGCCTCTCAGCTAGATCAGGCAACATATGGGGACCGAACGAGGATGTTCTCTATGTGACACAGAAAAGTGAAAATATGTCCACTTTCAATGAAATAACACTTATTTCTGCACTGAATGTTTTGCTCTGGTTAGGGAAGGATCTGCAGAGCATGTTTACATTTGTGTTTCTGTCTAAGCGTTGTGGTTTTCCCTGCAAAGAGCTCTTGTTCTCTTTTTGTCATGAATGCACCGGTTTATTCAGCTTCAAGCAATTTTGTTGAGCTGTAGCACCGGTTTGACTGACTCTTGGCTCCTGCAGCACGGCTGTAAATCACTGTGCGATGCTACTAAAGGCACGTTAGTCACGCAGAGAGCAAGTTCTGTTTGGAGAGGGGGAGAGGAGTTCCCTTTGATCCACCTGGCCTTGAAATCTGAACACGGCTTCAGCTGGGCAGCCACAGCCATGGGAAGGTGGAAACTCAGTTCCTTCATTCCAGGGGGTTGCTTGAGTAGCTGCTTCACAAATGTCCAATGTTCACTTGTTAAAAATTTTACCTGCTGCAGAGATGCATAATTTGGGATTCCACTGGAGATCCTAAATGTCCTGTTAATTTATGTAAGAGTGATCTCAGTGCTGTTATGTTAACTTCAGAATGAAAACATGAATGGAAACATGAACCCTTGAGACTAGCCTGGGTCAGATGGGCAGTAAAAAGAGTATTTGATTTGTTCCAAGAGATTTTGTGAATTGGACTACATCTGGCACTGATTATATGATCCAGGAATTTGTTAGTATTACCAGTGAATTAAATAGCTAGTTTTAAAGAAATGACTGTCTAAAGAGGAAAAAAAATGCTTAGTAAGTGATACCTGAGTGAACTAATTAGTGACTTAGTAGGGGGTTGACATCTTATCTTCTTGCATTTAGGAAGGGAAAGGAATAAGGACAAATTCACATCTAATCTTCAACTCCCTTACAACACTTTCTTACGATTGCAGGTGGTGCTTTCATGTACTAGTTGTTCACTCTTTGTTTTCCGCCAGTCAAAACTCGAGTGTGTTTATTGTGTTTTGGCAGGTAAGAAACATCACGGTGATGAGGCAGGACTCTTGACAAATACTTGAAACAGAGTCCTTCTAAGTTTCAAAATGCAACACATTGAAAAAGCTAATTTTCTTGTCCACAAGAAGATGAATAGAGCTGCAAAAATGTCCAGCAGGAAGATTGTAGGTCTGGTCACGTCCCACTGTTACCTTCCCTGTTCTCTTTCAAACCAATGGCCTTTGCAACAGCTCAGCAAAAACAAGGACAGAAAATGTGGAAGTGCACATTTTTATTTGTGTGAGGAAATTAGGAAATATCAAATGAATTTGATATTCAAATCTAGTTGTCTGTCAGACAAGTCTGACTTGTTTGCGTACAGAGGCTGATACCTTCCCCTTTCTTGCAGCCCTGCCTTCCCACTGCGATACCCAGGGCTCTGAATCTGCAACGCTGTGTCATGTGCTTCTACAGGCAGTGCGTAAACTCTAGCACTGAATACGATCAACCTCCACGTATTCTGTTCATAATTTCAACAAGCTGTGCATTCCTCAGTGGTGGTGTATTCTGAGGTTTGGTTTTTCTTTTCATTTTTTTTTCCGCTTTATATACAACCTATTGACTTCCAGATAGGTTTTCATTTGGTTGTTTGATAGCCAGGACTATTCAGCTTCAAGTAATTGAGTTAGATTCTTTAAATAATCTCATTTGTTCTCTTCAACAATGTAGCTAATTCTTTACTCTTTATATAACAGAGAGATGTTTTTGGAAGCAGCAATCTATGGAAAGCATTATTAATGGTCACCAGATGTGGAGCATGTGGGTGAGGGCTTGGTCCTTTTAGATATCTGTAGATGCTTACATGATTCATATCACAAAATAAAGCATCAATAGTGGGCTTTAAGATTTTGGCCTGCCACTATAGAATGCCTAACACATAAAACCAAAAGGAAACCTTTAAGTGGGAGAAGTTAGAGGCCCATCTTATTTCTGGCTCAGCAGTTGTGAAGAAGTTTTTTCAACGAAGGAATTAACTGCTTGCTTTAAGGTCCCCTGCATTTCTTTTTGGGCTTTTCACAAGGAGGGATATTGTGCTTGAGAGGTGGTGTTAGGCCAGTGTCTCGATGTTGCTATCTGCAGCAGCATGTATTTTGCATTTTCTGCAGTCTTGAAAACATGCCTGCTTCATTCTGAGCTCCTGCAGACAAACACAGAAGGCATTTAGAAGCTGGAAGATATGCATGTGAAGCTCATCAGTCAGGTCTAGACATTTTAGTAATATATGGGAAGCAAATTAAATTAGTTTGGAGCAAAAAGATTTCTTTTTTTTTTTTTTTTTAAACAAAGTATTTCTCCTCCCTTAGCTCAAAGGGAGTGGCTGTTTGTATTGCAGTTCTACTGTTTTCCTGGAAGAGAAGTACTTTGTGCATAGGAATCGCACTTGGGGGGAATCTTTGGCATGATAACTAATTATTTCTTATCTAAAATCCAACTACTATACCTGATTTTACGTGTGTAATGCCCAGCGCTTAATGTTGTAACGTATGGTTTCGGAGGCCCAAAGAGCTGGACTCAAGAAGTGAGGAGGTGGTAAGATCGTAGCTGTATTTGTGCCTCCACACCCCGTGCAGAGGAAGGAGCTCAGACAGAATCGGCTTGTTATCTTATTGCCTATGGGATGTACAGCTCTGTTCTGGAGCTTGCTAGGATTATTTATTTACTTATGAAGAAACGTCAGATCTGACTTTGCTACTAATTGCAGGACTGAGACGTGCTTGTTGCATCCCAGTACTGGCATTGCTGTGTGCGGGTGCAGCCTGCAGGTTTGTCTTGTAGACGCCAGCAACTGCCAGTTGCAATCACAAGGTCTTTCATATTGGAGGGCTTTTGCTTGAAAAGTTTGCAAATTTGTTGAAATGGCTGAAATGCCTTTTTTCCTCAGGTGCCGGGCAGCATAATGCCATAGTTACAATATTGGATCATGACTAAAAAGAGAAAGACATCTCTCACTAATGAGTTTGTAACAATAATTTATCTCTGGTTTAGCACAGAAAAATGTTTAAAAGTTATGTGAAGATATAGTAGTAACAAAAGAGTCAATATGAGGAATTCCTTTTAACAAATTTTTTTTTAATTTACAAAGCCTGGGAAGCACTGTGATGCATGAAGCATCAAATCTGCTGAGCTAGCTATTGGAAGGTATATGGTAGACAAATTTTATAGTATTCTCACATGTTCTTTAGGGATGTTAGTGTTGATTGCCACTAGCTGTTGATCCAGCGAGCACTGCCATTTTATCTGATTTTTTTCTTCTGGTAAGTTGCTAAAAGAGGCTGTTGTGCAGGGAGCAACCCAACGGATGGGGGAAACAAATCTGTTTAGCCATTCCTGTAAATGCTAATGAGTTCAGCTAGATAATACTTCAGTTTTTAATTCAGATGTACTGCTATGAACAGGTTCCCGGAGCACTACTTGTACAAATTTTATCTGTCTTGGTAATAAAACAGACAGTAAAATGAGTGTTCTACTTGCTAAATTGCTGCAACTGCTGCTGTAACAACTGAATTGCAGCAGGTACAAACAATGGTGCGTGCCAGCGTGGCTACCCAAGCTTTATAACTCTCTTAGACACATAGGCAAGGTGCCAGAAAGTCAGCCGGTTGCACCTAGATCTGTTGACTGTACATAAAATACTAGATATCCCCTTGTTATCTGAAATGGAAGTACAATAATGCAGCTAAAAGGACTATTGAAATTTGGCAGTTGGAACATCCAGGTTGGAAAATCTTTTTTCATCCCCCTGTATGCATGTCTTACAATGGGATCTGGATTGTACTGTGCTTCTCATGTGAATCTTGGCAATGTCATCCTCCTCCTTGAATAACCTGTGCTGCAAAACCTTGTGATTAGAAACAAATCAAGGTGAAGGGGACCAGGACACAATTCCCAAGTCTGTCTTAATATTAAGTCAATATTCCTGATAGCTGTGGTTATTTTGGGGCTTAATTGTTCAGCCAGCGATGTCTATAGTCTTGCTGACAGCAGCAGGGTTGTATAACAAGAAGCACTTTGTGAGATTCTCTAGTCTTTCCCCCTCTCTGCAAAGAAACGATTGAGGTGACTTAAATTAGCTTCTTTTTTTTTTTTAATTCAGTGGTGAGGGTTTATTCTCTGAAAGATAACGTCTTGGTCATTGTAGATCCAGGTTGAAGTTGCCAAATTAAAATTCCAATTTAATTAAACTTTTCTGGAAGGAGAAGATATGAGGTGAGAGAGATGAGTTTTCACTTGCAGCCTTTCAGCAGTTTCAGCCTTTGGGTGGGAGAGGATGCACCAGACTCTTTTTCCTGGCCCAGCCACTGAGTCTGTGGTTTTGCTCAGGAGCGATGGTAAGGGGATGCACTGCTGCGGAGGTCTCCCACGAGGTGGACACAAGGTCTGCTTTCCAGCAGAAAATGTTGGCAGATGCCATGGCTGGCAGCATTATGGCAGTGGCTGCAGCAAGGGGCAGCCCAGAGCCTGGGGACTGCTGTCTGTCTGGATCACTCAGATATGTGGCCCCTTAAATATACATCCCTGTGTTTGACCGGGGGTGACAAGGTCTCTCTACACTTGTGTAGAGCGGCTGGGGGGGGGGGGGGGGGGGGATCAGAGGAATGAGAAGACAGGGTGCTGTGGTCAGTGGAGGGGTCCTATCTGCCGGTGTTTGTCCAAGTACCTGGGGTGGTTGGCAGAGGGAGAAGTAGCTTCTCATGTCTTCTTTGCAGCCTCACTGACCTCTCTTCTCTTCCCATCTGAATATAGCTGTTGGTTTCTATTGTTTTATTTCAAGTGCATCTAGTATACTCCATTTTAAACTGAATGAAAAATTAAATTCAGCCTCAAATTTATTTTTTGTTACTTCAGCAAGTTGTTTGTTGGTTTCTTCGTGTTTTGTTGTTTGGTTTTTTTTTTAAAATTTTTGTGGTGTTTATTGTTTTGACTTGATACATAGCAATTTCTCACTTGGTCTCTTACACACTCTTGATGAACTTACAAAGTAATCTCTGTACATAAATATGAAGCATCTGTAGCTCCACTTGCTTTCAGCTGGAGTGGTCTGCACCTCTGTAGTACTGCTGTGTAGCTATCTCAGGCTGCCGTGATCGTCACAGGATTAGTGAATGCATCTCACAGTGAGCCTTCACAGCTGACTACACATGAAGTATTATAAAGATTGAAGGCTTTTTTGACAGCTCTAGCTAGTAAACACAAAGAGCAGTGTTTCCTATGTTTTCTGTTAAGTCAAAGGGAATTGTTTTCAAACTCAATGCTATCTAAATTTTTCCCAGCCTTTTTTCCATTTCTCAGCCATTTTAGTCTGCGCGTGGAAGAGGCAGATATAACATCCTGTTTTAAGTACTTTCACAACCATGTGAGAAATATTGTTGAATATTATTAAAATGAAGGGCACACATTGTATACCCAACTGCCAGGTCAAGGCCAGAGCTACTGGAAACTTTAGCATAAATATTAATATAGCAGGCACTTTAATTAGCTGTGCCCTTCAATCACTAGTTGTTTGGCCCCTTGGTCTCCATCTTGAGCCTTCATAGAATAGGATGACCCCTGCTTGTCAAGTCAGATTTCATTCAATTTATCTAATTACTTTTGGGACCATTTTAATACATGCTCCACAGAGTGTTAAGATTGCCCAGCTCTGGCTTCATTCCTGAACTTAAATCTGTAATGCGGGATGCAAAATACGCATCAGAACTTCATATTAACATATGCACAGCCTGCTTTAAGCTGCAGCTCTTATTAGCAATTCCTCGCTTCCAGTCAATGGAAATAGCTGGGAGCAACCGGACTTCATTTTTCTCTTGTTAACGCTTTGCCTTTTTATTTCTGTCCTCCTTCCTCCCAGGCACCTTTTGCTCCAGAGTTAATGGAAGGAGAACTGAAAAAAGCGAGAGCATATCACTGAAGTGGAACCTTTAGGGAAGTGCTGGTACCAGTGCGAAACCACTTTTGTAGATCTGATCTTGCCATGTGGCAGTGATTCCCCAATGGGCGAGCTGCAGTTACAGCCCAGTTGGTGGCTTTTTCCAGCTCGTGGATGCCTCACTGCTCTCTAGTAGTGCGCATTTCAACTTAAAAGAAAAATAAGGGTATTTTTCTTACCTATCATGCAAATTCCTTAGTAGTGCACACACCTTAGGCTTTCCCCAAATTGTGTGTTAAGACTCTGATTTACAAAGTTTAATACTAGGATCTTAGGTAACCTTCAGATTTAAACTACCATTCTCTGATTGATGACAACTGGTTGGTATAACGTGCTGAGTTGTAACAGCACATCCAAACACCTCTGACTTTAACACACATGATAGACCTACCTTGGTCTATTTCCTAATCTTCCTCCTTACACAAAGTTAGAGCTGTTTTTCAATTCGCCCTAGCATGATCGAAGCAGTGGTGGGAGGTAAAAGGGAGAGGTGAAGAGAGTGGAAATGTAAATGAATTGCATTCACAAGGGTTAAAAAAAATAAACATTGAGAGCAAAGGATGATGTCCTATGATATTCAACATTTATTTTTATTTATTTATTTTTAATCTAAAAGCCCTTGTTTCTAAAAATAACTAGTATTGGAAGGAGAACAATTTGCTTGCTATGAGGGGAAACAGGCCAGCTGCTTAACAGGACATGGCAATTCTAAACAGTCCTAATCAGGAGGGGAAGCAGAACATGTTACTCAGCTCAAGTTCAAGGGCGATTTTGAGAGGCAGAAAATAATATCTATTACTCCAAACAGAACGTTGCTAAATTATAAGAGGTTATACCTTTAACATGTAGAAGAAAAAAAAAAGCAATAGATTTACTGGGACCTGACTGTAAGTAGGTGGAAGTTCATAGCTTTTGTTCTGAATCCTTTTGTCTCATTTAATGTTTTAAAGGGTTTATGTGAAATCTGAGGCTTTCAGTTGTGCTCAGTGGTATCCATTGGGATGACAGGCTTGCTTGGACCAATGAAATAACTTCACTTCCTAAAGAGATTTCTTCAGCTATTACAGACGTGTGTAATTAGTGAGATGGGATGCCTTCACATCTCTGGGTGTTATGATTACCGTCCTATTACTTATGGTAATTAAGAGGAAACAGCAATGTTTTAATATATTGCTTACTTTCTCTCAAAATGTTTTGCCTTTTTGCCTCCTTCATCTTCTCCTACTTCCCTACCCCAGTTAAACACACAGAGAACATAACCCCAAATCTCTACACTTACTTTCTTAACAGGGTATGGCTTTGGGAAGGGGTTGAACATGCAGAAACTAAAATTCAAATGGTACACATGCTGCAAGTGAGGCACAGGCATCTGTGAAATGTATGAACTGTGATCTAAGAGATTTCTGACAATAAAGCCAGTGCACGACTCTCTTAAACGTGATATTACTTCTGGTTTCTTTTGATACTTTATATTGCTTTAGTGCATTCTTTAATGTGTTAGTGGAATAGAAGAAAGTCAGTGTAACATCAAGGGAGGAGTCTATAAATCATCTTACAGAGTGGTTTTAATTCCTAGTTATACAGGATGTGTTTCTATTTTTATATTGTGATATTTAGGTTAGTTTCATAAGTATGAATATTTTTATATGCGTTTGCTGAATACAGTGCACAGAGCATATTTGAATGTATGCATATTCTTCGCATGAACTTCCTATTTATTGAGGCACATCAACACTTGCTGAAATAGTTCTGGTATTACATTCTGAATCTGGTCAGTCCTGCATGTCTTTTTAAGGACAAAAAAGGGGGAAAAAAAGACATTGTTATGTGATCCATATAGAGAAATTATTGGATAGATGGATCATCTCTTTTCCAGCTGAAATTTCTTGAGATATATATGAAATTTCATGTGTGGGT
This sequence comes from Apaloderma vittatum, assembly GCF_000703405.1. Taxonomy (NCBI): domain Eukaryota; kingdom Metazoa; phylum Chordata; class Aves; order Trogoniformes; family Trogonidae; genus Apaloderma; species Apaloderma vittatum. The sequence continues at coordinate 82,350 of NW_009704184.1, forward strand.
AAAGTTGGTAAAATGTTCTTTTAAATGAAAGGAAAGAATAATTTTCTAAAGGCCTGGTAAAAAAAAAAAGTAAAAATTCTTTTTCTGTGGAAAAGTATTGGCTTTCTAAAATTCAACAATCTGAGAGTTTTCTTTTTTTTCCTCTAGAACTATTGCTGTGTTGTCTTATGAGGTACCTGATTTCGTGTTGTCCTCCTTTGTAAATCAGTGCCTCCTCTCTTGTCTGCAGCTCTTGATGTACTGTGGTGTTAGAGTCTTCAAGTGGAAGGTGCCATCAACTCAGTTAACAGGGAATGCCACGGAAAACAGACTTGTCAGGGACTCTAGTACATGAAAGATGAAGGGGACAAAGAGGTATTTTAATTAATCGCTGAGGCGATGGTGCCACATCACTTTTTTTTACGTTTGCAAGTGTTATTTTTCAGCCTACCATTGAGAATATTTTCTGGAAGATGGAAACTGAATGTCCAAATGCCTAATGGTAGACTCATTTACGCTCCTACCAGAGCTGTGGTGAAATCTTTGGACCTTACTAAGAAGCACGTTCGGTAGTGCTTGATTCAGTTTATTTTACAGGGGCTAGATCAGGTCCTTAATTAAAAGCTTCGAGCCTTTTCAGTACTAAGGAGCCCAGCTGACTGTAAAGAGCTTGCAATTACATCACTAGTGCATCCTGCACAACGGCAAAATTTGCCTTTACTTCAAAGCTGCAAGTGAAACCATCAAATTCAAGGCACAAAAAGTTTAAAAATTATCCATCCTCCTCTGTCGTTTTAGGGAGCGCTGCTAATATGATGGAATGGGCACGGGGAGACTTCCGTGTGCCAACTTGAATAAAAAGGTTTTGGCTGCCTTTCAGGCTGAAAATAGTAGGTACTTACATTTTTAATCACAGAATGAGCAAGAGCTCACGTACACACACATACACATGCACACGACACACACGCTCTGACGTGTGAATGCAGGTCTGGAGGGTTGTTGTTGACAGCAGGAACACATTCAACAGTGGCTGTCTGATTTAACAAAAGTAGGCTACAGCATGGCAAACAAATTGTGCTCTGAGTTTCTGATCTATCAGCAGCCTTGCCAAAATGCCAGCTAGCTGAAAAGGAGATTTCATTGTTTCTAATGAAACATGCTGTGCTTGCTTGCCTAGTGTGTGCTTTAGGGAGCAAATGCAACTGGACCTCTTTCATTTGCACTGTTCCCTCCCCACTGCTGCCACCACTGCTGCCTTCTTCTCCTTCTGGCACATTAAACAACTGCATTAGATATTTTCTTGGCAGCTTTATGTGTAGTTTAATCTTTAGATGTGGGGAAGTAACTGTTCTATCCTACAGATAAGATGTGCTGATTTCTGCGTAATTTGTGGTTATGGAAATGCTAATTTCTTGGGAAGGGAGAAATCTAAAAAGAAGCATCGTGTCCATCTAAGAAGCCTGCATTATTGTCTTAAAAACAATTCTTTGCACACATAGACATTAATCTATGTGCCTGACCTTAATGTCTTAAGATTCATGAGTAGCATACGATGAGTACAGCATTATTATTTTTTTTTGTTGCCTAAGTGCAAATGAATGGTGGCATTTTATGCTGCCATAATGTGCAGCTCACTGCAAAGAGATCTGTTGTAGACTGAGACTCTTATGCTTAATACAGTATTTGAGAATCTTGTTAAATGAAGTGATTCTTATTTAACTACGGAGTATATAAGATACGATAGAAAAGGCATGATCAGATCTCCCTGTGGCCTTCAGGCTTGAATGACTCATTTCTAAACCCTGGAAATTCTAGTTGGGAAAGTAGATAAGGAAAAAGCACACATGAACAGTAGATGATACCAGCAGATCTTGCAAGTATAATCTGTCCCTGTATAAGCTGAACAACTAGCATTTGGGGGAGGGATGATCGACAGTGACTAGAGAAGGATAGAACTGTCAGAGGTTTAGAAACCATGATCTGTGTGGAAAGCCTGGAAGAGCTGGGGCTGTCCAATCTAGAGAAGTGAATAACAGCTTTCAGGTAGGGTTAATGTGGTGGGGAGGACCAGCATGTCCTGTCTCTGCTCCAGCAGTGTGCTAAAGCACAGCAGGGGGTTCTTGTACTAGACATTAAAGCTGTTTTCAAGCTATGGGACAGTCAAGTATTGGAATAGATTCTGTGTGATCCCTGGCACTGAAGGTTTTACTGACAGCTTTAGAGTCCCATAAAGAAATGGACTGATCATGCTGGAAATGAGGAAAGGGTGTAGACTAAATGTCCTCTTAAGAAGCTCCTGTTTGGAATGGGGCTGTGATTTATACCTGCTGTTCATGTGATTGCCACAGCTGTTGCTACCACAGCAAAAGGATGAGAGTCAATTGTCTTTCCCAGTTATACCACAGATGTGTTTCCAAGTCAAAGAGCATCTTTAATGCTTTCTTTCAGAAGAATAACAAATACTGCTCAAAGTGACAGCCTGTGGCAGATGGTTGGTTTTTAGAGGTGACTGCAACAAAGATCAATCTTTGTCTTTACTAGAGGGGCTTTAAGAGTTGCAAACAAATCAATTACTGGTAAAATGTTGGTGACATGGAAAATGTACATATTCGAGGATCACCTTTTAGAACTGTTTTCCTCCAGCAGGTGAGCATCTTTTTAAAACACATTTTTGAGCCTAGCTAAATTTACAGTGACAGCAAAATACAACACTTTTCTAGCTATTCATTTTTTTTGTGGCTGATTTTGGCTTCAGTTGATGCTGTTGAGTCTTCTTGCGGTTTGTTGTATGACCAGGTATACCTTATCAGGGTATTTTCAAAGTGGCATGTTATTTTGTTCAATGCAGTGTATCCTTCAGAATTGAATTAGTTTTTTTAAAATTGGAGAGTTTAAAGATTTGACTCTTTTTCTTGTGTTTTACCACTGAGTGATGAAGTCACTGGTCTGAGATTGGGAAACCATTTTTTGGGAATGAGCTGCTGAGACATGAACTTAGCCCAGCAACCTTACAGACCAGTCCCCTAAGCAAATATCTTCCTCTGTTGGTTTTTCTTTTGTTTTTTATGGGTGGAAAAAGGCATTAAAATTGTTGCTATTTCTGCAAAAGACTGTCAGTTTTATTTTTTCTATTGAGGAGGGGGAAGGAAAAAATCAAGTTTGAAAATTACTGCAAAAGAGAGCGAAGTTTTCTGCTTAGCAGTTTGTGAGGTTCCTGACGTGCTTGATTCTTTCCCATGCTGCTGCATTGCATTGTTCCCTGTGCTTTGTTAGTGTGCTTCTTTGTCCTTTTCCTTTACCCAGGTCTGCATAGAGATGATGTTTTAACCTTCATTGTTGTGCAAGACATATAAAGTTACTGCTGTTCCTTTTCACAGTTTGCAAGTCTGTGATAGACTTACAGATAGACTCTTCTGGCTGGTAACTATATATATAATGTAAATTAGCACTTCACTGTAAGGAGAAGCTGATTATCCTTTTTATTCTTTTAAGAATGCATATAGACCCATCTTAAACCCCGTTCTTAACTCTTTCCTAGATTCTCCCTTTTCTACCCTTTAGCTTCTGCTTTTCTGTTACTGTTCTTGGATTATAAACTCTTTCAGGTTCTCTTGTTTATGCAATAAGTGTGATGACCCACTGGTTTGCAGCACGATTATTTCAGCTTCCACATTGCAACTTGTCTCAAAGCTTGTGGGGATAAGAAAAGGTCAGGGCTCCTCATCTGCCCTCACCTCCCTTCCTACATGTGAATGATGCAGCAGGCTGTCAGAGAACCTTCTCCTGTGGCTTGACTGATTTGTGGTCTGACCTACGTACTCCATCATGTACTTTTACTATCACATCATGTTTAATTAGGATATATACTTTAATACACTTTCTTCTTCTGTCTTTAAGAGATACTTGGTGGCTGTATGGTTGGGTCTGTTACTGCAAAGCACCTCCTGCCGAGTCATGAGGTTCAGACTGGACCCCCTTGTTTTCTAAAATTCCTCATGGAGAGGAGTTTAGTGTGGCTGGCTCCAGTCTTAGACCTCAACTGTAAAAAAGAGTTCAGATCCTAGGTTCTGCCACGGAGTTGGTTTATTTCAGCACAAGCTGAGACCCACTGAGAAAGACCCCGAGCAAGGAAATCCCTTGGCAATTATACCCTTGCAATCCAAGTTCACTTCCCCTCACGTGATGATTCAGTCCAATAGTGATTTAGGTCTGGGATCTTCTTGTTCTCAGTGGATCCTTTTTCTGTCTCCAGGTGTGCAGTCTTCTCTTTATCTTGAGGATGCAGTTTCTGTTGATCTTATTTCTCAATTAGCTTTGGTTTCTGTGCCTTTCTTCAGCCTAAACTCTTCAGTACTTATGTAAAATCCACAGTCTAGGCCTAAGGCTCCTACTGAAGCTACTCAGGCTAAGCAATGTCATTCATAAGACAAAACAAATTGCAGTTCCTAGTAACTTTATCTAACTAATCCCACAATTAATTCTAATATTCTTCAAGTAAACTATTTTAATGTCCAACTGGGATGTGCCACACCTCAGCAGTATACCTGAAACTGAGGTGAGAAGGAATAACAATCATGCCACACTTTGGCACAAAGGGCTTTCTGAACTCCCTTCTAAGCAAAAGTTTGGAGCCCTACCCTTCTGCCTATATCAAGTAAAAATGTATCTACTTCTTACCTTTATTCCCTGCTGATTTTGCTTCTAAGCTGCGGCTGGTTTGGAAAAGAGAAACCACTTTGAAATCTAGAATACTTAGACATTATACATGATATTTTGCCTATGTGTGTAAAACTATTCAACCGTGTTGTAACTTGGGATCCTGAATGATATTCCATCATTTGTGGATATAGAGAGCTGGTCTTCTACATTGTGTTGTAGTGTACTGTCACAGGAAGGGTTTTATCATTTATTGAATTTCTTACTTACTGGATAAACATTAAAATCCAACAAAGGAAGTATTACTGTAGAGATAGGCAAGTGATGTTCACAATAAATGTATTGCCTGCAGGTCACCATTCAGGTCACCACTTTAATGCTAGTTTTTTCCTGACTTTAGGAATAAAAGATGATTTCAAGAAGCTTTTAAATTCATTTTCTTCATTTCTTTCCCTTATCATGTAGGACTGGTCTACACATGAACTGATACCAAGAGCATTAAAAGTATTTTGGTGTTAAGTCTGCTTATAGATTGGTCTTTCCTCTTAGCTTTGAAGTCTCGCCTATACAAAGAAAATTACTGCTGATGGCCTGTGAGCAGTGTATGCAGTTGGGCTGATAACGAACGTAACTTGTCTGCAAGTGTCAACCGGGATAAACCATCTTCTACTCCTTACAGCAATTGTGGCTGGAATACAGTTAAACCCAGAGATTTCTTAGTACAGACTTTACAAGCTTTGTTTTCTAACTGCAGACATTTGAGGATGGCCTGCTTTTCCTGTGAGTGCTTGCCTTCTGCTTTCCCTCATGCTGTTTGGGAAGTCTAAGGATCTCCAAAGCCCTTGGGTCTTTCCAGGGCTGCAAACACCATTTTGCAGGCTGGGATGGGAGGTGATGTTCCTGGCTCTGTGGGCAGCCATCCCGCAGATGATAAGAACCGTGTCCCCTTAGAGACTGCACCTGCATTGCCTGAGTGATCCGTTTTCTAAGGTTACTCTCTCAGCCCAGGTATGCATGAACAAAAATTATGGTTCTTTCTTGTTATACATATTTGGTTTCCTTGGTAACCAGAGAATAATTCATCTGAAAGGCAACTGGATAGCATAATTGATATATTTTGACGAATGCCTACAGGCAATAATAGGGATTTGTCTGCCACCAACTGTTCAGGGCTTCAGAAGATATAAGGTTAGGCTCTGAATCAGGAACAAGTGTGTTTTCTCCAAGTTTGGATGTAAAGGTGATGTTGTCCTTCCTCATGCCTGTGAGGGATCCTTGATGGACTTCCCTGCAACTTCAGTACAGATCAAACTGCATCTATGATTTCTTTTGAATATTTATTTTACAGAATCCAAAGAGTTTTAGAAAACCTCTGAAGTAATGAGTTCCCACTGTTGTTTTGTTTCTTTGTTCTGAGAATGAAATGCCTTGCGGCAACCTTGGAGGCTCCTGTACAGGAAATTCGCACTGACACCGAGGACCCGTTGTTATAGATACTAATGACTGACTGTCAGGCATTAGGGCCCTGCATTGATAAACTCCACGGAGACTTTGTGAATCTTGATCATCCAGTACTCGGCATTTAGTTAAACCACCTCATGTTTTCAACACCTCATTAGCTTTCCTCCAACTCCTGTGCAGGACACAGTGTAAAACCTACTTCCCAGTGAATGAGAGGTTAACATCTGATCTGCTTTCATCTTCTCTTTCACAGAGACTGACAGGAAGGGGTGTAAGAATGGCATGGGAAAGCAGATGGGGAGAGTGCCTGTGGGAAGATCGAACAGATGACCCCAGGGTCCTGAGACTTGCTGGGTACATACTGGAGCACAGCTCTATCTGACTTCATAGCTAGCTAATTTTCTTCTTGTGACACTAACCTCTTGAGAGCAATATTTTCCCTATTAAGCTGTTCTCCCAGTGGACTTTTTCTCTCACCTGACTCAGAGTCTGTTTCTCCATGACTAGTGTGAGATCTCTTGCTGGAATGTCTTATGGCTTCTCCCAGTTGTTTCTTGTGCTCTCAAACAAGTAATAAAGCTGGCATCTAACTTAAGCAAGGAATGTTCAGCCTAGTTTTAGGTCTGTTTATGTGAATTTGCCAGAAGCTTGACAGTTTAATAACATTTCTGGGACATAATATCAATTATTCCTGACATTTTATTAATTCCACCTGTTTCATCTGTGATATGGCATCTGATATCAAGAAAATTCTCCATCCATTTTAAACTAGCTCTGAATCAGGTAGAGCTCAGAAAGATTATCGGTATTGCTGGAGAGGGAAACTATAACTTCTCAGAGTTTCCCACGAATATAAATTCTGGTGGCAATAGATCACGAGGTCGATATGATTAGAAAAAGAAAATATTTACTTTATTATAGCAAGGCACCAAATGGTGTCTGCTTTCACCTTGAGGACCCTAGAAGGAAAATGGTTCCAGAAAAAGAAAAGTTAGAGCCCTAATGAAGGCAGAAATACTTTTCATTCCCTCAAGACACTGTTTATTGTGTTAGTATACAATCCATCAACAGCAGTAAATAGACTCAATAAATAAGGTAGTAGTATAACACGCTTGGAGGTTTTGTGCTAAGGAAAATCTGATTCTCTTTCTACCACAAGACAAGATCTTTCTTTAGTCACAGAGGAGGACAAACTGAATGGATAATGTTTGTTCTTGAGTCCTTATAATAAAATTTGCAACTGGTCAGCCATTGAAAATCCTTCTAAATTGATCTGTGTGGGGCTACAAACTGTATGAGCCTGAAAACTCACGACTTGTAGAATTCACAAGTAACTTTTCAAGCTGTGCCAAAAGATTATATTCATCTCTTTATCAAGAAGAATGTTCAGTTCACTCTGTTTGAACAATTATGAGTTTATCAGTGAACAACAGTAGTAATAAAAATATATCTCAACTGATGAATTCTGATACCAGAAAAATCTCCAAGACTAGTACAGAGGTAATAAAGGTGCATAAATAATCTAACCAGTCTGAAACAGAAAGGCATATTGTGCAGATTATTTTTTTACTTGCTTATTTTTCTTCCCATTTTCTCTTCCCCATCAGTCAGCCAGCTTTCCAGAAAGAGAAGAATAAGAGAGAAGTGGAAGTAGAACTAATAATAATAATAATAAAGAACCAGGGCTGGATCTAGGCACTACTAAAATAATCAAAGAGAAGGTAACTCAATGATTGTGTATACACATTTTCGCTAGGAAAAAATGTCTGGAGCTTCTCAGTTACTTGCTGATACAAGTAAAGTGATTTGGTGGGTAGAAGTTGAAGTTAAGCAGATTCAACCTTTAAATTAGATGTACTTTAGCTGGAGAGGTAAGGAAATTATTGAACTGCTGTCCAAAGGAAGTCTGGAGTCACCAGACTGTACTGTTCTAAAAATGGGCTACACAGGCTTTAATTCAGGTTCTGGCAGACATCCAATAGACTATCTGCATGGGTGTGAGCTGAATACCTGCAGAGGCAAAGTTGTTCCTTCTGGCCTGAGAGTCTCTGAAGTTGTGTTTCTGACACTCTGAGGAAGTGGCGGGGAAGACCTGACCACTCTTCTCTCAACATCCTTCAATCTTTGTAGCTTTGTGGTACCTATCATAAAATCCCATCATTCAAACTTTCGCACATCACCTGCCTGGGTCTGGGGAAATGAGATTGCTCTTGCTCTTCCTCTTCATCCTCATGTGTAATTTGCTTGGATGTACTCTGGAGTGAAATTTCTTTCTTTGTTTGAATTATTAGAGACTGCCTAAACTGTGGCAAGCACCAATGTGGTAGACGGTGGCAGTGGGATCTCGTGGTTGCCTGCCTTGTCCTGTTCACATGTTCAACATCATGCTGAAGGTCAGACTTAGGGAATTTTTCCACAAGCTAGATTATCTGTGGCTTTGGATTTTTTCCCCTATTCTGCTACATGTTGGACTGTTTACCCGTCAGATCATTGACTACATGTTAACTAAGCAATTCCTTGCAGGGTGCCACATGTTTTGTGAGCCAGGTTTGTTTTGTTTTTTTTTTTTCCTTTACCTGTAGCGTGCAAGAACTGAGCTGAAGAGGAGTAAAATGAATAGATTTAACTAAGGTGTTTAGGTTTGGCAACAGGGTATGTGTGTGAAACATTAAGCTGCATAGGGGATGAGAGGCCAGATAAGACAGTCTAATTGTTCTCTGCAGACTTAGACTTCAGTAAACTGTAAATGCTCTGCACAATATGTTGTCTGAGCTGGACTGTGAGGCAGGCACATAGCCAGGCACTGCAGACCATAAAGCTCTTCTCTGTCTGACAAAGAAAGCTCCTCTACAAATGCAGTGTGCTTGCTTTGAGCTGTTGTAACTGCTACAGATAAGGGATCTTCATTTATTTCTGCTGATTATTTTCCCTTGAGTTAAAATATATAAAAGTGGCTGCCTCTTACTGCTGTTGAATGACTCCCTTCTGAAGAAAGCCAAGAGACTTGGGAAGACCAATTCTTCTAACAACTCCTAGATATTTTTCCAGGAGATGATGTGATCTGGAAGAAGGAAAGTGAGTGCTGGAGTTAGTGTCTGTTGACTGAGAGAGGGGACAGACAAGAGAGGCAAGATTTGCCATTATTTTTGCAGGCCCCAAACTTCTTTCCTGAAAACCTGTCTTATGGTAGTTGTCAATCAGTGCTCACAGCCATTGTACGGCAGGATGGAAAGGAGTTATTCTTAGCCTTGTAGACAAGGAGAGAGGAGACCTGTGACAAGGCCAATGGTCAAGAGTAGTAGAAAGCAACATATATTCTCAAAAAACTTCTATCTGCATGAAGTTTTGACTGACTGCACTATAGTAAATGAGAAAAAGTGATTCATTTCACCTTTTTAAAAATTGGCTCTCAACACAGGAGAAATTGTGTTTTTTCTGGGTGTGACGCACCATTATCCTAGCCTGTGACTAATCCTGTAGACATAAATAGGGTTTCATTTCATGTTTCTTCTGGAAAAATGAGTAAATAAAGGGACAATTTTAAGTGTTGAAGTAATTTCATATCATTGTAGGCATATGTAAAATGACAATCTACAGTATCTAAACTTGCCCATGCTCCAATTATAATCAGTGGGGAGGAATGAGCACTTTTAAGGCACAATTCATTTATTCTACTTGAGAAAGCTAATTTAGAAAGATTTGTACACTAGAAATATGTGTGTTTTCTGTTAGTAATGAGGAATTTACTTAAGAAGTTCATATGTGGGTGTCTCTACTAGTAAGAGTTGCTTTTGATCAAGTGAAACCCCTCCTTGGTGTGTCGAAGGTTAGTGCTGGGCTGGCCACTACACACTGACAGGTGGTCTCCAACCCCTCTCCCTCCCCAAAGGGAAGGAAAATGGAATAAGGCAGAGACTTACAGATTGGAAAAGAAAACAGCTTTGATAAACGATAATAGTACTAATAAGGAAATAGTGAAAATAAAAACTTATATACTCAAAATCTATATCGAACCCAACTCTCCATCCCCCCTCTCCCTGATAGCAAATCCCCACTGATGCTGCAGAGCAGGTGGCACCAGGGAAATCTCAGGCTCAGCAGCAGGGGGGAGCTGGATACAGGAACTGGATTAAGGAACGCAGTATCAGGACCAATGGCAGGAGATCAGACGGAATCCTCCTTGGATTCTGGCCTTTGAAGAAGAGGGCTTAACCCCCATGATCCCTGAGCTTTATACTGAATACGATGGATATGTAATGGAATACTCTTGTTGGTCAACTCTCCTGTCTGTTCCTTCCCAGAGGTGCAACGTTTTACTTCTTTGTGACCTCTTTTACTATCCAGCACCCCCAATGTGGCACACAAGATCCAGCAGTGACCTTGGTCACTATAGCAGCAAGTATCAGCAAGAGCCTTTCTGCACACCAGTCCCTGACAGTGACCATAAATACGTGGTCTTATCACTTCTATTAGCAGACACTCTCTACAAAACCATGCTGACTTCAGGAGGTGTAGTCTCTTAGAAGAGACTGAGAGGAAAAGTAAAATCACAGAACAGATTTGCCTCTGTTTAGCTCAAAGCTGTATATGGCGATACAGGTACAGCCTGGAGTGCAATGTAGAGACAGTAAGGAAGGTGATATTTCTACTGTCTATGCTCATAGTTTTGATATAACAATGGGAGCACTTGCTGTATGTCTGTTGCCTCAACTGAGGGAACTGGCAGAAGTGCTCACCAAGCCACTTTCCATTATTTATCAGCAATCCAAGCTAACCAGGGAAGTCCCAGTGGACTAGAGGTTAGAAAATACAACACCCATCCACAAGAAGAGCTAGAAGGAGAATCCAGAGAACTACAGTCCTGTCAGTCCAGCCTTAGTGCTGGGGAAGGTCATGGAGCAGATCATGTGGATTGTCATCAGGTGGCATATACAAAGCAACAGGTGTCCGGCCTAGCCAGCATGGGTTTATGAAAAGGAGGTCCTAATTGACTGACCTGATCTCTTTCAGATTAGTGAAGATAAGGTGACCTCCTTAATAGATGCGGGAAAGACTGTGGATGTTGTCTATCTAGACTTTAATAAAGGCTTTAATGCTGTTTGTTACACCATTCTCCTGGAGAAAGTGGCTATTTATGGTTTGGATTGTGTACTCTTCACTTGTTAAAAAATTGTCTGGATAGCTGGGCCCAAAGAATGGTGGTGAATGGAATTAAATCCAATTGGTGGCCAGTCACAAGTGGTGTTCCCCAGGGCTCAGTGTTGGGGCCAGTTCTGTTTGATATCTTTACCAATGACCTGGACAAGGGGACCGAGTGCACAGTTTGCAGATAACAGCAAGTTGGACTGTGAGCGTTGATCTGCTTGAGGAACTGGAGGGTCTACGAAGGGAGGATCAATGGGCTGAGGTCAACTGTGTGAGGTTCAACAAGGCCAAGTGTCGAGTCCTGCGCTTGAGTCGCAACAACCCGAGGCAACGCTACAGGCTTGGGGAAGAGTGGCTGGAGAGCTGCCCAGCAGAAAAGGGACCTGGGGATGTTGGTTGACAGCTGACTGAATATGATGCAGCAGTGTGTGCAGGAAGTTGTAGCAGCATGGGGGTCAGTCTCTTCTCCCAAGTAACAAGCATTACAAGATGAAATGGCCTCAAGTTGCACGAGGGGAGATTTAGTTTGGATATTAGGAAAATTTTCTTCCCTGAGAGGGCTCTGAAGTATTGGAATAGGCTGCCCAGGAAGTGGTTGAGTCACTACCCCTGGAGGTATTTAAAAGATGTGTAGATGTGGTACTTAGGGATATGGTTTAGTGGTGGACTTGGCTGTGTTAGGTTAATGGTTGAACTTGATCATCATAAAGGTCTATAGCACTGTACCACTGTGCAACATCCTGAGGTGGGACAGACCAATCCTCTCAGTAACTGGCTAATTCACATGTTTCAGATAATACTCCTTGGTTTGATTTAGGTTTTGCCCTAAATTCAGATAACGATAACCCTTGGCTGATCTTACTTCCTCATCAGAGTAAACTGCATTTCATCTGCTGCAATCAGACATTATTTTATCTAATCTGACATGACAGATGCCTCTGCAGCCGTGTTATTCTCACTGGCAGTCAGAACTGCTCCTGACACAGACTTATTGTGCTTTCGATCACGCTTATTTTTCTTTCAGTTTCTTAAGTGGCAACAAACACCCTAAAACAGTGGGAGGACAACCTACTACTCACGTATTTTGTTCTTTGTTAGCCCTTATTCTGAGGAGTGCATGCCTTTCCCGCAGTTCTTGCCATCGTGTGGGAATGGTGACTGCAGATGCAGCAGGGAAAGAAGACTACACCAGGAACACTTCAGCCATGGTCTTTTTGCCTGGCACTGTGGTCAAAGGGGAAAAGATATTCTAAGGTTGTATTGATGGTAGGTAATCAGGAAAACTATGATGTATTCCAGCATAAATTAGTCATGTAAATTCATATTGAGACTGCAATTAAAGAAACAAGGTGAATTAACTTAGAATCAGATATTAAAACTTGATATAATGAGTCCTTTCTAAAGTCTGGGAAAAGAAGCGGAACTGGGCAATTGGCAGGTTACCTGCAAACCTCTTCCAGCACAACAGCATGATCAGCAAAAAAAGCCTTGCATTACAGATTTCTTTTCTCCTGAGATATGAATTCTCTATTCTACTCCTGCTCTAATATTTGTCTCATTTTGTAAGATATTTTGTAGTATATATTCCATGAGGAAAACCTCACATCTCTGTTCATGTGTGTTCTGACAATTGAGCATGCCTGACATTAAGCGTGCCTGTGTGTAAGCTTTCAGCTCTCTGCAAGGAGGAGGTAAGAACAGTCCACTTGTCCAATGCAATTACTGAAGCTCACTTCAATTATATATATTCTTGTCTCACTGAGCTGCCTCCTGCCTTAGAAGCTCCCACAGGCTGCTACACACCTGGGTAGCTTATACCCAAGTTCTTGGTTACTGTTCCCCAAAGGACAGAGGATTCGGACTCAGAAAAAATAGTGGATCTAAGTCTTCTTCACCCTAGAATAAGGGCGACATGACAGAGAACTGTCCGAAAATGTCCTCAGTGAGCTCAGCAGGGTTCCCAACCAGACGTTACGGCTGCCCAGCCTGAGATGGATCACGTCGTTTTGGGCAGCATTTTAAGAGCAGGCCTAAAGGAAGAGAGATAGTGGGTCTCCTTCACACATTAACAGAGCAGTGGAGTTCTTACAAGGAGAAATGAGTATTCTGTACCTCAAATCTGAGACAGAAAATATTACTGGCCTCACGAGTACCTTGCTAGCAGTTGCATTCCTTTAGCTCCTGTTAAGGTCTGTGTAATTTTATCTGAGGTATTGCCATCTATTTTTTTGTTGCAGTAAATAAGCATCTGAAACTTTTTCTGCTGAAAACCTTTTTTGTTTTGTTTTACATTGAGGTGACAATCTTAACATAAAATCTCACAGGACATAATACTCAGGCTTTCCCGTGTTTTATTTGCCCATGGGCAATCCTTACTGAAGTTTAACTTGATGACTTGCATGGGAATGAAAACTGGAGGATCTTGCTATATAGAAATGTTAATCTGAGAAGCTACATAATGCTTGCCTGTTGATGTAAAGCTGAAGAGTACTGTTCTTTCTTCCTCCTTTGGCAATTTGAAAGGAGTTCCTGGCATCAAAACATCTGTTCAGCTGCTACAGGGCAGAATGATTTCAAGCTAAATAGCGGGGCATCAGGTTTCAGTTATCTTGGAAAACATTTGACATCTCATCACAGGCTATGTTATGGTGTCCTTAAGTGTGCATGTTTGACAAATGTTAATTTGTGGACAGACAGTTTTACCACTACTTTCAATTTATTCTTCCTCTACAGGAGCACATTACTAATAACGCTGAGATGTGTGGTATGCGAAGTTACAACAACGTACTTATTATTTTCTCATTACCTTCTCCTTCAATACATTTAAAACTGATCGCCAGTTTCTGTAACAGCCTTTTAAATAGTATGGAGTTTTCTGTGAAGTTAGGAGGGCTGAAGTTTACAGAAACTTACAGCTTCTTCAAAGATGAATAGTAAACCAGTTATTTTGAAATGCAGTTGTGCTCTCTGTCTTGGTTATCTCTCACAGTGGAAAAAGCCCCTGACCCTCTATGGGGATCCTCTTCAAAGAAAGTGGAATATGAACCATACACAAAATTGTAGCCTTCCTTGAATTATTAAAATAGTCTGCTGCTCTCTGGCAGCAGGGTCAGAAATCTTCATTTCTACTCCATATTTTATTTTTCCAGGCTTTCTGTCCCTTACTACAAAATCTCTAGCTGACAAAATTCAATATAGCCTCTGAAAGGACTCCTGAGCATTGTTCTTATACCTGTATTGAGTTTTTTGATTACTTTGGAGATGATGTAAAAAGAGGAACGACGATAATACTTGAAAAATTACTAAAGCAAAGTCAAAGGTGGCAATTTGAAATGAGAAAGTCCTTGACTCTTTTCCAAACTGATTTCAGTGCTTCCATCTTCCCTCTGGTTTTCCACTGTGAAGCAGATGTACTTTTCTTTAGAATCAAGAGAATAGTCTTCATTTTATTTCATGGGAAATAACTTTTTTGTCTGTTAGAGGTAGAAGGAATTCACTTGCACTACAAGGATTTCTTCTGCAACACTACAGAGCAAGAGCTGTAGAAAACATCCTGCCCATTGATTATCTACTTCTGGAAGTCCAGCTCTGTTCAAAAAGAATTTAAAGTGTGGTAAAATTAGACAAATACTAACCTTATAATTAGGTGAGTAGCTCTGGAGGAAAACTTCTGGGTCACTGGAAGTGCTACAGCCAGACAACCAGTTCATGTAAACTCCTCCAACAGCTGGTTGAGCTCTGTTTGAATCTAGCATTTCTTTGTAGTTTTTATTCCTTCTGGAAGGCTACTCCAGGGCCTTACTGCTTTCAAGGCTAGAGGGATGATCCTCTATTCTCGCAGTCCTCTCTCATGTGTTCCTTTGAAATTTATTGCTAGCTTATGCAGCTTGTTCTTGTGCTAGTATTTTCTTTTTTGATGGCTCCTTTTCCTTTGTATTTTCTCTTTTCCCATTGCTTGCTGACTATGTTTTTATAGGCAATGTACCTCTCAGTCATCAAGCTGTTAAGCAAAAAAAGTCATATCTCTTCGGCAGTATATATGCTGCTGCATAGGATATCTTCCGTATATTTCCCTTCCTTGTTCATATTGGAGGACCTGTTGCAGTGTGTCATGACTTCCTTCTATCCCAGATATCTAAGTCACTGTCCCATGAGAAAACTAGGACATAAAGGGGAAAAAAAAGGGAAGCAAGGCTTAATGTGGCCTTGCCCTGATGTGGAACCTGGGACATGACAGGGAACAGGTCACCAGCTGAAGATGTGGACCATGCTTTAAGGTCCTGCGGTACAGGTATAACCTTAGTTTCTTTCAACAGGTTGAATGATACGGAGATGGGGAGACTAACGAATAACACATGCTCTATCTGGAGTTCATGTTGTTCAGACAACAGATGGATCAGCTAGATCTTACTAGTGCTTTGTAAATTGTTTTAACACTTTTTCTGCATCTGCTTTAAGTATCTTGCCTGATAAAAATCCTGGTGTACAATCTGACTCTTTCATGTTTGAATTAGATTAGTAGTTTATCATTACGCAGGAGTTTCCATCCTTCTCAGGTTTTCTCCCTCTTTAGTTATTGGCAACAGATATTATTGCAAGAACGCTTGACCTTCCACTTACTACAAATGGCTTTCATCCCATATGTCTGACTTCAGTTTTTAAAGTTATTCATCTCTTTTTCAATATCAATACTACCTTTCTCTGTATTAATGACTTTATGTTCTGAGACAACAGTAAATTTGAATGGTTCAATCACATTGTTGCACAAGAATCATTAAAGAAAATATGAATCAAACCCTCAGCAGGTTACCACTTCCAACAGAACATCCAAGCAGATAAAACTCAATTATCTGACATGGCATCTTTTTAACCAGAAACAAACAGCAACTGGTCTTTCTTTTGCCAGGAATTTTACAAGGTAAAATCTGAAAGTTACATAAGTCAAAACCTTATGGGAATAAATTTGTTAGCAATTTTGTTAGAAGCCAAACAGAATTAGACTGTGCATGGATGTTTTAAAGGTAGCAACAAAATGCTTAGACATATAAACAGAAAGGCATTCAAATCACGGTGGAGTAGAATAGAGATTAAAGGTAACCACAGTTTAGATCAAACCCCATATAAGGCATGATGAAAATAGTGAGCGGAGATGTAAAGGAAGAGTGGCTAAGCAGAACAAAAGTAGAAACAAAAACATGGTGTTGAAGCTGAAGTTGAAGACTTTCATGCATTCCAGCCTCCAAAAGAAATGGCTTCTGAAGTTGCAGGTCCACTCCACAGAATTTATTGTCAAATCTTCCAAGAGGTCACACAGCCAGAGGACAACAGAGGAGGAAGAAACATAATGATCCCCTATTTATCCACATTAGTCTGACCACAATTGTACACAACTTCTTAGAACGAACTTTGATGGAAAGTATAATTAAAGGCAAGGGAGGAAGTGGAAAGAAATGCTGCGCAGGTTTACTAAAAGTAGAACATGCAAGACTAAATAAGTAATTATTAAGGCTGAGGAAAGGCATCTGATTTGATCTACCTGGATGCTAGCACTATACTTAGTGTGCTGTGGTATGAGTGAGGAATTGTTACATCAGAAACTACAGATTAATATAATATTAGATAATAAATTAGGAGAACTGGTTAAAGGGGAGATTACAGGAAAATTAGAAGCCTGGAGATAAAGAAGGATTAACAGACAGTTTCTCAGTTCCTGAGTTTTTGGAGGATTCTTTGCATGCCTTGGCTATTTGGAGAGCATTCTTCAGTATTCTGTTGAAGGGATAGAGACAAAAAAAAGCATAATAAAAAGGGTTGGGTTTTTTTTGCCTAGTATCAAGTGTAGCCCTAAATCCTCAGACTCTTAAACAGAAAGGACAAAATAAAACAAACCAACTTTTTCTGCTTAATCAACTTTGCTTTCTTGGTAGATTTGTTACTATTTATATTATGGTTCATCATACATTCAACTAAGTTCCAAGGTAGCTGAATTCTGAATTTCAATATAAAATCAGCTAAGAAAAAGAGAAAAGTAAAGGGCATGTTTTTTTCTTAAATCTCAGCTAAAGCCAACTTGATGGACTAGTCATTGTGGGGATGGAGAGTTAAATATCTTCGTGGTATGAGGCTATGTCTTAGATTTGTTGTGAAAACGATGTTGATAACACAGTGGTGCTTTAGTAATTGCTGAGCAGTTCTTACACAGAGTCGAGGTATTTTCTGCTTCTCATCCCACCAGCAAGCAGGCTAGAGGTGCACAAAAAACTTGGGAGGCGACACAACCTGGACAGTTGAGCCCAAGTGACCAAAGGGATATTCCAGATCATATGATGTCATGTGCTGCAATAAAACTGGGGGGAAGGATTGCTGCTCGGGGACTGATTGGACATGGGTTGATTGGTGGTAAGCAACTGGTTTCATCTGCATCACTTTTCTTTCTCTGTTATTTTCCTTTTTGTTACCATTTTTATTTGAATGTATTTTTTATTATTTATGATTATTTTACTTCAGTTATTCTTCTCCATGGACATCCCGCTGTCGCAGGGGAGAAGCTTGCTTGCCCTTATGAGGTTGCGAGCTATGCTGGCGGTGGCATGTGCCTCCGATAGGGTCTCCCATGCCAGACAGGTCTCAACTGAAGGATCAGACTAAGTGTCTCCACGGGTAGGATGGGCTCGCTAGCCTCCCAGCAACCATCCTAGGAGAGGGACAACTCTAACTCCAAACTTGGGCAGATGGAGCTCGTTTAGCCCTGTAAGGCCATCCATCTAAGAGAAGGATACTCTAATTAAACCTACATCCTGAGGACTTTGCTGTCACCATCCAAGCTCGCTAGGCCCTGGCAGATGAAGCTTAGGAGTAAAGAGTGGGGCCAGTTCTGCGCACGCTGAGCCTCACCTAAAAAATCCATTGCTCAGGCTTGAAGGTTACACCCACATTTTTAAAATCCTGTAGCAACAGGCGAGGGACAAAATGGCAGGTGAATAAGGGGCACTGGAAGGCGCAGACCCAACCCTGCATGCAGGCGGTTCAGGACATTGGTTGCTCGAGACTGACCCCGGAGATGACAGTCTTGCTTGGTCATTCAAGATGTTGCCAAACAGCCTTTTTCAAAGAGAGCACTGCTTGCTCCACATGGAGAGGGGCCTAGAAAAGGTGGCCTAACCAAAGTTCATCTCCAACCTCTGCCCGGTTGGCTAACTGCGGCCAACGGGCATCTTCTGATGCGGTCGAACAAACACAAAGAGACAAAGACATACACCTACCTCCAAAGGTGTGTTCAGATTGACACTCGCATGTTGGAACTTTCCACTGTGCCTTTTGCAACCAGACTTGCCTATCCCGCATCGGCCTTTTTAGCCATCGGCGTGCTTGTAGCAAGTGTGGGTAGAGCCCTGGCTAGAGCCCTTCCCATATCTTCATTTGCAAAGCCTAGCCATGACTTCAGTTATTAAACTATTCTTATATCAACTTGTGAGTTGTCTCACTTTTACCCTTCCCATTCTCTTCTCCCCATCCTGCTGAGAGATGATGGTGAGGCCGCATGGTGCTTAGTTGCCAGCTGGGGTTAAACCACAACAGAGCACTTGGCACAGTGAGGGAGGACATGTAAATGCACAGGAGGAAGAAGCAGCAGCGATGCCTATCCAGTGAGCTTGGGAAGGATCTGGGGAAGGTTTCTCAAGTAGTGTGCTGAAATGCGGTTTTGATATATATGCTGGTGTGGTGCATAAATTTTCACAAAGGCCTTCTTTCTGCAAAAGGGCCAGATTTTATCTTGCATAAATAAATGCTCAGTCCAATACCCAATGAAATGGATGCCAAGGTTTTTTAAGCTGAGTAGGCTCGAAATGCTATAAAAACATCAGGGTGCTGTGGAGCCAAGAGTGGTGAGGGCTTGCCATGGTGAGGTGGCGGAGGAGAGCGTGGCCACCAGGGCCTGCCCCATGGCCCCAGCTGGGAGTGGGTTGGCCCTGGGCATCAGGCACCTCTCAGGAGACAGGCCCAGGGCAGGACATGCGCTGAGCTCAGCCCAGCAGGGCCCATGGACGTACAGGGCTGTGAGGAGATGGAGACCAGCTCTGCTGTGGCATTGCTGGGGCAGGGGCCAACATGGGGTTATGAGGGGGGGGTG